>NW_009221052.1:0-33130 GCF_000690835.1 Fulmarus glacialis | reverse complement strand
ATGATTCTATGATTCTAAATGCAGAGCTTTTCGTTTTCATTGAAACAATATTTGACTTTCATTCTTCCTCTGAATTTCAGAGAAATGGCAGTGATTTTGCATTAAACATTACAAGTATGACTTCCATTCTAAATGACATGGAATACTAATGCAACTGGAAAGTGGTATGTTTAACAATGCTGTAAAATTAATGGGTTGAAGTGATGTCTGTGAAAAACACTATGTGTCCCTATCCATTTTTGTTGTCTTTTCTGTGAGGATAGCTTAAGAAAAGTCAGTAGTAACTGTGGTGGGGTTAGTGTTAAAAAGTATCTGTATCATTTTAACCAGTAAAAGTGTAAAATCCCTGAATCTACAGTTAAGATGTTTCTGGTTAGAAAGTAGTATTTTTTTACAAATGTTTATGTAGACCATAACAGCACTAAGGTAGGTTTCTGTGTGTATCTTGAACTAGCCTGCCAAGGAAACAGGGAGTGGTGGTGAGGATGGTACTGAACTGCTTGTTTCTGCTACCATATGAACTTTTCCAGAATTCAGTGTCATTGGAGTTTCTTAAAATATAAATATTACCATAAGCTTGTAGTGATTATTGTTCATGATTTATATTATGGGGCTCATAAACTGTTTTCGCTTGTATACTTTTATTGCTGCTTGCTTCCAGCTGCGAATGTCCATAGAAGGATACATTCATCTACTTGAGCAAAGCTGTGCAAGTGTACCGCTGTTTGGGAATCTTTTGAAAAATCAGTCTCTATTATCTCTTTCAGAATCTTATCTGTTCAGAGTGTGGAGATGAATTTACTTTACAGAGTCAGCTGTCCATACACATGGAAGAACATCGTCAAGAATTGGCAGGCAGTAGGATCCACAGCTGCAAGTCTTGCAAAAAGGAATTTGAAACTTCCTCACAGCTAAAGGAGCATATGAAAACTCACTATAAAATAAGGTGACAATGACAGGATTGTAACAAAATGAGCAGATGTTACTTTTATGGTGATAGCTGGGGGAAACAAGAGTAGCATTTCCAGTCAGCAAAGTACCATGATCTATGCAGATCATTTCTTTTCTTTGGTATGCTGTTATGAAATGGCATTTGTTTTTTAAAACCTTGCTAAAGTAGGTGGTTATATTTGGAGGCCTTTTTCTTGTGCTGTTTTCGTATTTAGGCACCTATGCTAAGCATAGTTGCGTCTGCTAGCTATTTGTAAACACAGGCAAAGTTTTTCTGATATAGAGTGCTTTTTGAAGTGTGTTTGTGTGTGATTTTAAAGGCTAATGACAGTACATTGAAGAAAATGTATACTAATTTTACGTAGCAGTTATTGTAATTGCAAAAATCCTAATACTTACCTTCTGCAAAGAAATAAGTTGTTCTTGCAGTTTAATCGTCTTTTGCAAGTAGCCCTCACCACAACCTGCTGTGAGTTTCTTGTAAATCTGAGAAAGCACAAAATGATGGGGAAAAAACGGACTTAAATGCTGTTCCTACTTTCAGTGAAAATTTGTTCTGCCCTTTCTTTCAGCTCTCTAGTTTAACTTCACTTTTAGGAAGGTGAAATTTACTTTTAAGTTAGAAGGAAGAAAAACTTACTTCTGTTGGTTTAGTTTATACATTAAGAAAGCCTAAGGTTTATGACAGGTGGTCTCTCTTTTAATCTTTATTCTGTTTCTGTAAAAAACAGATGGGAAAAACATATTTAAAAATGAGAAATATTGGGTATTTCCAATTACTTTTATTAGCAGATGATGCAGGTTGTGAGATCTTAATAGTTGTGTTCCAGAAGGTTTAAAAAAGTATTGTTGTAGATTTCCATTTGCAAACTGAAAATTGAGGTAAAGTTGTTATGTTTCTATTGAGTTATATAATATTATACACAAAAAACTTCCTTGTTGTGGACATCTCCTGTGTAAGTTAGGATGAATAAATAAAGAATGGATGAATGACTCTGATATGGCTGTGATTTTGAGAGAGTATTATGCATGCTACATTCTGATACAAATGAAATATAAGTGCTCCACAAAAATTTATCTTTATTCTCATAAACATGGATTATTTCTGGATTCAGAGCTTCCTTAAATAAGATTCACCTTATTTATCAGTTCAGATGTAGAAACATGTTGCATTTGTATTCAAGAAACTACTGTCTGTAAGGGTGCTTTACTGTCCTTTCACCAGCAGTACCAGTAGAATCCATGTATGTGAGCCAGGTTAATGAATTGCATAAGTTGTCCTGCTCCACCTTCTGTGTTTCAGTAGAAGTAGTTTTGAAAGGAAAACATGGACATTCTGATTTTTTTTAATTTATTATTTGACACAATCCTCTCATATTGTTCCGATGACTTATGAAAAGTTAACATTTGACCTAATCTGTTTGACTATATATAAAGTTCAAAGACATACACCAATAGTTAAAAATCTTACTCTATGATTCCTGCTTTTCATTGTAAAATAAGCTTAAAAAAATTTTTAGGATTTAAAATCATGAAGAGCCTTGTTCCCTTAAGTTTTTTTCATAAAATGGTTGCACTTTTCCGTCCCAATAAGGTTGGGACTTTTGAATGGAAACTATTGCAAACATTTGAATGGAAAACTATTATGAAGTTATAATTTAAATATAGTATCTACCTTTTGCTAAAAAGAACATGGTCATTATAACTCTAAATGAGGGAATATTTTAGAAGGTGGTCTGATCTGTCCCTGCGGTTATCTCCAAATTGGCTATTATTTCTTTTATTAAAATGCCACAGCTATAGTTGAAAGAGATGATGTTGCTCATCAGAGAGTATTTTCTGACAGTCAGGCTGGTCTAGATCTGTCCTGAGATGGAAAGAAGAAGAGGTTCTAATATCTGTGCTGTTCAGTGTCCTACTCTTCAGTCTTCAGTCAATTTTACTCTGGATACTTCAGTAAATTTTGATAGATACAATTAATATGTAAAAGTAAAATATATTACCCAAACTCTGTGCTCGCTTTGCAAGAGTATAAAAAGAGTTTAAAAACACATGTAATATTTGTTTGAAGTAATTGGATGGGAAAATGTGCTTTCCTTCAAATACACACTGAATATCAATGTTCTCTTAAAGTAGAAAGATGCATCATTTGAGCAGAAGTTTAATGATTTCCTGTGTTATGCACGGACTGTTACTCCCCTGCTATTTTTTATATTGTTATACCAACTTGTGTTTCAAGGTGGTGGTGTATTTTGCACATCTGGTCCACGTTAGCTAATTCTTATTTCTCAGTTGCTCAGAAAAACACCAGGTATTTAAAGTTGTATAATTTCAGTTAGCTTTAAGCAGTACTGACAAGCTGGATTACTGCGTAGGTGTAAATACTCGGGCACTATGGAAAATGTGGAGTGCTCTAGATACCATGCTGCCTTCTGGTTTCGCCTTCTTTAGCTGAGTTGTTGTAAATGGTCTTTTAATATCCCCTAAGTTTTCTTTTTTCTTTTTTTTTTCCAGCATAAAATCAGTGGGGTTTTTTTTCCACGTTGCTGTTTTTCAGCAGTCATTTAAACTAATTAGTTTTATTTGTAGAGGAATGAATTATGGGAGCTTATATCATCTGTTACCATGTCTCTGTGGAGACTGTGATTTGTATTTGAGGAGCAGTGGTGAATATTTGGGTTGTTGAATTCTTAACCTGTTTTTGTTAGACCTCAGCAACTGCATTTGTGCTCTACTTCGTGAGATCTTCCTATTCTAGTTAAGAACAAAAGTCTTGCTGTGTTCAGGCAAAAGAAGTAAAGTTGCACAGAGTTGAAAGTTCCTACCAAAATAGTAGTTGTGAAATCACTGTACACTTCTAGCAGAATTTACAGTGAAAATGTCTCTAGAGAACCTCTAAGAAGTATCAATTTTATTACAGAAATAACTGTAAAATTCTTGGTGTTTGTAGGTACTTAGAAAAGTGCTGCATTTACATTGTTCTTTTAGTATCATTAAAGAGTGTGATTTTTAGCTGTTGCAGCTGATACTATACATTGGCATCAAATTTACACTGTATGTTAAAAAATGATGGGGTAAAATCAGCTTCTTCAAAATAATGTTTAATATTAGGATTAAGAGGATTTTATTTAAACTATTTTTTTTTTTTTTTTTAAATGACAGGGTATCAAATACCAGATCTTATAACAGAAATATTGACAGAAGTGGGTTTACCTATTCCTGTCCCCACTGTGGAAAGACGTTCCAGAAGCCGAGTCAGTTAACACGACATGTTAGGATACACACAGGTAAGACTGTGGAAATATTTTTTTTTAGTTTGCATTTGTGAAATGCTAAATATTTTTCTCCCAGTCGGGACTTGAAATAGTATTAATACATCTAGCTCATTAGATGCTGTTTTAAACCTGTTGGTTTAAAACACCCTTTAGGTAATTCCTTTTGCTTATGAAATTTATATGCTTTTAAAAATCTTTTTAACTCTTTCTAATGATATACATCTGGAAATTTTAAGTACTTTACAGATTTTATTTGTTACAGAATACCAGTTTTGGTACTTAAAGTTTCAATGGGCCCTAAAATTGGAATACCTAGATAAGGGCTAGTCAAGGTACTCTAAATAAGATCTTACATACTCTAGAGAATAGGTTCTAAAATTTACAATCACAAAAAGAGTAGAAATACAGGAGAATGAATAATACTACTAATATAGTGGCCTTGTTTGTGTTTTTAGATTCATTTATTTAAATTTACTGCCATATACTTTCTGTACTTAAGTGTAACTGCCATTTTCAGGATGTCCAAAGTGAGCTTGCGAGGTGATAAGCCTAGACTGTAGTTTTGGTACTTGAAGAAGACCAGGTGACTGTTCAGTTTTCCAGAACGAATAGTAGATGGTTTTTGCAAAATTAGTGTAATAAATATGTGCATTTGTTTAACCCTTAAGCAATTGAAATAACTGAAAAATGCTAAGTATAAAATAATACAAAAGTTTTTGAAGTGTACAGAGAACTGTAAGAATAGTTCTCAAGTTTTAGCCAGACATACATAATATAGCATAAGTTTGGCTTTAAACAAAACCTTCATTGAAGGTGCTCAAGTGATCTGCAACATATATGTATTTTCCATCTTGTGTATAAATTGCTGTTTGTCTAGTTTTTAGCTGATTAAAGTAGTAAATTATGTAAGCGTGCAATGTTGTTTGTATTAGCAGTCTGTTCAGACAGAGTTGCCATGTACAAGAATGACTTTGTTTGCCAAGGGAGAAATAAAAATTCTGTTGTGTGACTCTTAGGAATCTTTTTAAGCTTTATAATTTGATTGTAAAACAGTAACGCAAGAGGTCACCCTTGTACCTGCTTTAAAAGTTGCCTCAAAGTAATATCCAAAAAAAGTCATTGAAAATTAACTTTCTTATTTTAGAGTTTTGTATCTATTTGGTACATTATTTTAGCTTATTCTAGTCAGAGTTAAAGAAATGAGATTATAGTTCATTGAGGAGACTTTTCTAAAGCTTCAAAAAGTTCAAGAGCATTTATAGTTCTTTTGAAGAGTAAAAAGACATTTGTCTTTTGGGAAACAGAAAATGTAGCCCCAATATGCACATGATGGTAGGTCATTTTAAGTTCCGAATAGCTAGTGAATATTCATTTAATTTGTGAAGTATGTTATTACTTAAAACCTGCAGACAATCTGTCTGGCGTCCAATTGCTTTAGGTACTGTAAAATACGTAGGAAAGAAGAACTCTGTTTTAAACAATTTAGAATACTTAAGTCTTTAATTGTTAACAGAGCATGTCTGTGCTACATGTACAGCATTACATTAGTGTCTTAATTGCAATACCTTTTTTGTTCATAGCTATTAATTTCAAGCACTTAAACCCTTTGGGAGAGAAAATTCTAACTCTCAGGGACTGCAATTCCCATATTAATAACTAAGTAATGAACCCTCCATTCCCTCTCCCAAATCTGTATTTCATTAAGTTATACTTGAGAAATACAGAAATTCCACATTTCCACACTAGAATTAAGGTTTAGTTTTTATAATGAAATTTACTTAAATAGGCAGATTTAACCTGAAGCAGTACTTCTATGTGTCCACCAGCAACTCTTAGTGGAAGCTAAGCCTTTTACCTGTGAAAGCCCAATATGAATTTTGTCACTGTATTTCAAGAAGATTTGAATCAGTGTTCTGTATTTTAATCTATATTAAAAGATACACAGCTAAAACCCACAGACCTTAAAGCATCTTCAAAAGCTGTAAGCAGCAGGACAGAAAATATACATTCCTTCAGAGTTGATACTGCGAGTTATATGCTTGTAGTCTATTTCAGAAAATAGCTGCTTTTATTTCAAACAATGTGAATTTAATTAAGAATTAATAATTTTAAACTAGGTGTAATTACAGCTATATAATTAGAAGTCATATAAAAATATTCATTAAAACTGCTTTAGCGTGCATAATATTTAGCACATGCTAGTACTTACTGGTGTAGCAGACATAATGTACAGCATGCCTGTAGTGTTTTTGCTATAGAAATGTGCAAAGGCAAAGTGGAGTTACCACAGCTAAGCTGTTTCACTAAAAGAAGAAAAAAGTAATCTGAGTTCACAGTGGAGATTTCCAGTAGTCAGTTAAGACACATGGTTGCAAGAAACTGAACTTTGTTCTTACTATCTGTGTGTTTAAAATATGTAGCTTTGTAATATGTTAATGCAGGTCTAGTCACTTACAATTTCTGGGGAGTTTTTCATGGTTAATCTGTTCATGTACAAATAACTAAGTATGCACAGCACTGAGAACACCAAAATCAGGAAATAGTGACAGAGCATTCCTGAACATCGCCTACATTTTCTTTAAAGTTCAGTAGTAATATGAACATTCCAGGTTTTAAAATTATTTTTTGAGCAGGGCTGTCTCATATAATAAAAACATTATTTCATTGCACGGTTTCAGTAAGTGGTTGTAAAGAATGAATGCCTATTAATATTTACTGGTGAGTGGGAACCATAGGCCATCTTTTGCAGTGTTGCTGTAAGACTTCTTGATTTTAGACTAAATAAAAGGTTCAATTTTGGACTGTTAGTTATTTATTACTGTGCATTCCACCCTCTGCTCCCGGGTTTTTTTTTGTGTAGGTGTATGCATTTTATAGGATTTGGTATAAAAGAATGGCATATGTGTGTTTGGGTTTTTTTTTCTTTTCCTCCAGTAGTTTTGCGTAGCAGCTTCTGAGATCTTCCAAACCACAAGTTGAGGAAAGCTGTTCTAAATAATTGTTTCATGCAAGTTTTATTTATTTTACACATTTTAACTGATCATCATGAGCTAGGTCATAAAACTTTTTCACAAAGCTACATCTTTATCAAAGTAGATGCTGAGATTGGTGGTTGAGGTAAACAGTTTCGTTGTCAAAACACCTAATAATGTATGTTTCTGTGTTTGTGTGTGTGTATGTACAGATATCTATATGCAGTATTTTATTTTAACTGATACAATTTTTCATTTAGATACAGGAAACTTCTAACGTTTATTTAAAGCCCCTTACCGCACATCCTTCTTTTTTTCCTTTTCAGGTGAAAGACCTTTTAAATGCAGTGAATGTGGAAAAGCCTTTAACCAGAAGGGGGCATTGCAGACCCATATGATCAAGCACACTGGTGAAAAACCCCACGCTTGTGCCTTTTGTCCTGCAGCCTTTTCTCAGAAAGGCAATCTTCAGTCACACATACAGAGAGTTCATTCAGAGGTAAATACAATATTCATAAAGTAGTTGGTGCTAATATACTGCTTATTTCATTTTCGGTATTTAAATTATGCTGTTTGCTATTCCTATGCTTTCTGCAGCCAATATAGATTTACTGCTGTAGTATAGATTCTAGTTTGTTGGTTTTACCTGCAAGCTTTCCTAAAATAGCTTAATCTGTATAAATGTGTACTTAGGATAAGTAGCAAAACCTTCATTTACCATTGTCTTTTCAGTACATTGATAGATTAATAAATTATTAATGGGTTTAGGTGTATAAAAATGTACCTGTGTCAGTCTTGGGAGAACGAGGGCTAGAATCAGATGAAAGTAAGCCAAAAGCAGCAAAGCAGAAAATGGTGAAAAATTTCAAGGCCAAACAGCAACCCACTAACTCCATCATAGAGCATACTTGCAGTTTGTCTTTGAAGTCTATATCTTACAGCCTTTTTCAGAGGTTTTTCCGTTACAGGCAGAAGAAAATTACAAAATAAGATAAAAACCATTGTTGTCTCAGACCTCTTTATGCTGATTTTTTCTTCTTTATGACAGAAAATTTTTAATATTCAAAAGGTACTGCTATGATAATGTAATATAATCTTCTGAGCAACATTGGCTATGCAACTTTGTTCAGTAATTTCCATGCTAACTTTAGTATTTAGTGGTTGGAATACCCATAGAAAGAGACCTAGTTTTGTTTTGGAAGGTATAAACTGATAGACTTTATGCTGATTTTTTCTTCTTTATGACAGAAAATTTTTAATATTCAAAAGGTACTGCTATGATAATGTAATATAATCTTCTGAGCAACATTGGCTATGCAACTTTGTTCAGTAATTTCCATGCTAACTTTAGTATTTAGTGGTTGGAATACCCATAGAAAGAGACCTAGTTTTGTTTTGGAAGGTATAAACTGATAGAGGCAGGTTTTTTTCTTTTCTCTTTTTTTTCCTGCATGCAGAACATCTCTGCTCTCACTCTTTTTTTTCCCCGAACTCTGAGATTTGTTTTCTTGTTTTCCATTTTTGTGTTACAATGGTAGATCTTATTTATTGCATTTTTTTACTAAGGATCCTTTTAGTGTGTTAGAGTTTCTTACTTTTCAGATATGGTCCTTCGTTGAATATGTCTTAGTGTTTTGTATTACGCTCAATTGTATTATATTGTATGTTTACATTTCGTATGACTTTGTAACTAGCCTTCCTCACTGATCACAGCTCCCTATATGCTATAGCTTTTGCTATGTAAAAAAAATGCACCAATGTTAATTTCATAATTTACATTGATTTTTTTTCAATATTACAAGATTGTTGGGGATCAAGCCAAAAATATTTTTCACTTTTTTCTCTGTTACTCTGTGTTTCTGTAAGGAGGGGGGAAAAAAAAAAGTTAGTTGTTGGATAAGGGACTTTAAATAAACGCGATCTCTTGATCACATTTTATGCTATGTTTCGTGATCCTGAGCCTATATTTTAGTTAATGCTTTGGATCATTGTTGATTTTTTTTTTTTTCTTTCTTTCTTTCTTTCTATCGCTGTGTTTCATTCAAGATTGCATGCAGAACTCTATTAATTCTTCATTTTATCCTGAGACAGTCACAAAATAACATTACATGTGATAATGAAACAGGTTGATTCTCACTTTATATATCACAGTTTAGTCATACCTGTATTTTATTAGTCAATACCTCTTTCTGAAAGTCTTGTTACAGGTTTAAGCTAGTGTCAGAAAATACAAAATTCCATACTGTGTTGCAAGCAGCATGTTTTCTTTTGACGACTTTGTTGTTCCCTACGTATTGAAAGTACTGCACTGGTTCTTACTGCTATGTGATAGACTGAGGAAGAGGGGGAGGTGAGGATGGTTGGAATCTGCAAATTTGGCTGCTTTAATTATCTCAACTGCTTGGCCTGAAAGTCCCAAACAAGTTCCTGCTGTTTTCTCATCCTGTATGTTCAAATTCAGTTCAAACTGTGTATTAAACTTCCCTGCCCTTCACAGTATTGTTTTTTTGGTGTCGTGGTTTTTTTTTTTTTTTTTCCTATGCAGTCCGTATGGCCTTTGGCCCAAGCTATCTCACCTTCATTCTACTTTGACCCGAAAAATGAATTTTATTTTTTCTTGGTAATTTATAAAAAAATACATTGCAAAAGTAAACAGAAGAGAGCCAAAATCTGAAGATAAATTATCTGCATTTTTCTCTTCATATTTCTGAACTTCCATTTGTATTATGTATGATGTTACTTCTTTAGGCACATCTTAATTGATAAAGTTGCATTTCAGTTTTGCTTCTAAGTGTGTAATGGTAGGAAATTGTAAAGAGGGAAAAGTCTGAGGCCTCATTTGCCAGATGACATTTGTTTTGCTATCTGGTGCTTCCCAATGTTGAGAAGTGGTAATAGGAGATGACAGTCATGCATGTAGATTACAGTTGACTTTATATCCCAGAGATACCAGACTGATTCCATAACTGGATATCAGTAACTTGGAAAAATAAACCATTTTAGCTCTCATAAGCTCATAGTATATTTGTTATGTGGATAAATAATGAGAAATATAAAATTTGGTAGTTTTAGGGAAAATTTACTTTTTTTTTTTTTTATTTTGTTGAAGGTGAAGAATGGCCCTACATACAACTGTACAGAATGTAGCTGTGTCTTCAAAAGCTTGGGTAGTTTAAATACGCATATCAGCAAGATGCACATGAGTGGTCCACAGAATTCTGCAAGCTCTTCAACAGATGTATCTCACGTTACAGCGGTAAGCTTTGCTTGGTATATTGTGAAAATGCCTTTAAGAGTTTAATTAGATCTATATCTTAATTCCAGTAATTCTTCAGATAGGTTAGAACTAAAAGACCTGTAGCTGGTTTTTGTCTTTTTAAAGTCTTGTGTCATTTTTGGAATTGATTTGCATTATTAAATACTGGCAGAATGTAAATTGGCCAAGTATATGCAAAAAAGGATTTACGATTTGAGGGTTTAGATGAAAATACAACATTTTATTCTACAACTAAGTAGAATATAATCCTGGTGCTTATAGATTGTGGGTGGAAGAAAGGTTTCCTCCCCAGATAACATAAAAATAATTATGAAGTTTTGCTGGAACAATGAAATCTGGAACTATTCAAATTATGTATTAGTTTTAACTCATTTTCAGAAATTGTGTATATAATTCTAGTCCATATAAAGACATAGTGGATTCTTCTTCTGAGTATTTCTGATAACTTGTTTTGAATGTTAGCTTCTTATTTGACAGATCATAAAGGAAAAAAGTCTTAGCTTTATTGGAAGCACTGAATGTTGTGAGGTTTTTTTGTTTACCAAGATACAAGAAGCTAAATTTCAGAAAGTGCCTCTGGTTTCATAAGACTCTCTTATTTTTTGAGCTAGTGCATGTTTAATGTGTCATAGTACATTCTTTTTCTTTGAACAGAACTACCTTTTCTACCTTTATCCATTCTGTTTCGCATCATTTCCAACTTGTGCTTTAAAGGTCAATGGATGACAAGTAATATCAGACTTTGAAGAGGAGGGTTAAAATTTGAAGTCTCAATTTCATTATGCAGCTGTATCTTGTTGAAAACAAGTGTTTAGTAGTATTGTTGGAGAACCATTTTTCTTTTTTAGATTTCATAAAGGTTTTTTGTATGGTAGATGCTATTTGTCCTTCAGGTTAACTAAAAGAAAGAAAAGACTCGTGTCTTACTTGCTTGCAAGTCCATATAATCTCTATGTCTTTTTGTTCCAGTCTGCTCTACATACAAGCCTAATCTTAAAAGCAGAATGGAAAAGGATTCCTTCGTACTACTTCATGTTTGCTTTCCCTGTCCAGCTGTGTTTTTCTTGTTTTCGTTTGCTTGAGTATTTTGCATTTGCATTGCATATCGATATTACAGAAGTGTGTTGTTATTATCTTTGCTGCATGCGTACTTCTCTGCTTGCATGAAGGAGGGGAAAAATAAAGAATACCTCCATACAATAGCATAAGCAAAATAGGAGAAAAAAATTTCTTTCTAAAAACAGATGCCAAGAAGTTTAATAAGGAAGAACAAAGATAATAACTGACATGTCAATTGCATATTAAAAGAGTATTACACTTTTTATTTCTGATTTTATATCTGAAACTTCAGAGATTTAATGATTGATTGATTTTTATTGCTATAGGAAGATGGTACATTCTTAGATTAGCGCTAGCATTCTTATATTAGAACTGCCTTCTTCATTCTGCAAAAAACTTGCAGAGCTTCTTTAATTACAAATCTCCAGTATAATAATTCTGTTCTGAAGTTTGCAATCAGTCTCTGTCATCCCTTGTTATACACCTGGGGATGAACAATGATTATGTCCTTAATACAACAAGTTCCAAAAGTTGAAGTCTCCTTAATGCTGTGCTACCACAGAGCGCATTCTTGTGTGATACATGAGTACATCTTGTAAAATATGCTTACTGTAAGGTTGTTATTTGTCTTTTGCTGCATCAGTGCTTATAGCTAAGGTATTGGTTTCTGTAACTTGTGTTTATTTAATGTATATAAACTATGAAGCAACATTAGTGATTCTAGGTACTATTGTAGCTCTCCCGTAGTCTCATTTTTTCTGTCCCTAGTCTCCATACTGTGGGAAAATGAATGGTGCTACTTTTATGTGTGATATTAGCCATGTTTTTCTTTTTGTACAAAGGCTTAAAATACTTTATTTTCATTTCTTTGTAGGACTCTGTCACTCAGCCTTTAACAACATCCCCTGCTAATCTTTTGCAAACTGTTGATAACAAATGGAAGAATGTAAGTGTACAGTTTTTGTCATATTTTTGTGTCAAGACTGAAAGTGGGAGAAACATTCTACAATTTTGTAAGCTTTCATTTAACTGGTGGAAAAGGATATGCAGCGGTCCTCTGTGATAAGTTGATCAGCTAATATGTGAAGGCAGACTTCTTGGTGAATGCAGCTGGCTGTTTGCGAATGGAACAGGTCTTGAACAGATTATATTCCTTCATTTGTGATACAGTCATGATTTTGCACATAATTCTGTTCATTAGGTCTTCAAAATGGAGGCAAATATTCTCCTGTATAAAAAGAGGAGAGTAAGGCCTGTCATAAATACCGGATTATCCTGCCCCTCTGACTTTACTTCACAGGGATACTATGGTTTGGGTGGAGAGGGAAGGAGCTCTGTTGGTGCTGTTTGAGTTGGTTGGAATTGGGGCAGCAGGGGAACCGTGGGGCTCAGCAGGAGCCCATGGAGCCGCGGAAGGGTGATGCAGGGCTGCCTTGCTGGAGCCCCATAGCAAGCAGTCTTGATGTACAGGCGGGCAGCCTTGATGTGCCAGTCACAGTGAGAGCATTAGCGTGTTTTGTTGCAGCTATGTAGCATGTTGTTTGTCAGCTATAGGTTGCAGCATGGTGTCTTAGTGACAGACTAATTTGACTTGCATTCCCCTCTTCCCAACTTCAGCCACTGATTATCTTCTCATGTACTAGAGTCCACAAAACCAAGGACTAGGAAATGTTGCAGAATTGCTTTAAAGTCACCATACCCAGTCTATCCACTTTCTTTTTACCTTTTACTGTGAATTCAGTGTTCCAGGACCAGTTAACTTAAAGCTGAACAGAACTGACGTGAACTAATTTATTACTAATATTTACTGTATTAATGTCGTGGTTTAATCCCAGCCAACAACTAAGCCCCACACAGCTGCTCGCTCACTCTCCCCGGTGGGATGGGGGAGAGAATCAGAAGAGTAAAAGTGAGAAAATTCACGGGTTGAGATAAAGACAGTTTAATAGGGAAAGCAAAAGCTGCGCACGCAGCAAAGCAAAACAAGGAATTCATTCACTGCTTCCCATCGGCAGGCAGGTCTTCAGCCATCTCCAGGAAAGCAGGGCTCCTGCTCACGTGTAACGGTTACTTGGGAAGACAAATGCCATCACTCTGAATGTCCCCCCTTCCATCTTCTTCCCCCAGCTTTATATGCTGAGCGTGATGCCATATGGTATGGAATATCCCTTTGGTCAGTTGGGGTCAGCTGTCCTGGCTGTGTCCTCTCCCAGCTTCTTGTGCACCCCCAGCCTACTCGCTGGTGGGGTGGGGTGAGAAGCAGAAAAGGCCTTGACTCTGTGTAAGCACTGCTCAGCAGTAACTAAAACATCCCTGTGTTATCAACACCGTTTTCAGCACAAATCCAAAGCATAGCCCCATACTAGCTCCTGTGAAGAAAATTAACTCTATCCCACCCAAAACCAGCACAATTAAATAAATAGTTATACCGTGTTTCTTATCAGACTTTTACAAGTATTAAAAATGGCTGTTCTTCAGAAGCAGTTTATTTTAAGTAAATTTTTAGTATTTCATAGTAAATATTTCATTTTTTTAACCAATTGAAATTATTTTCCGTGGTAAGGAGTGATATCAGAGGTGATGCCTGGTTTTTAGGAGGGGCTGTGTGTGTGTGTGAAAGCACAGGTCTGAAAAGAAGATAATCATCAATTGTGCCACATTGTGTGGTTCCCTGTACTTGATGCAGTGTGCCAGGTTTTTCCCCAGTGAGAGGTGCCAGTTGGGAGCAATGGATCCCATTGCCCCCTTCTCCCAGAGTTGCCTGGTGCTCTTGGCTACCAAGTGGGAGAACCGGTCCAGTTCCATCCTTAGTCTGTGTCCTCAAACCTGTTTCTTCTCCTGAGAATGGCTGAGCCACCAAGCAGTTTCAGTGTGAAGCTTTACGAGTCAACTTCAGCTTACGTGTAGTGGATCTAGGAAACCAAGCAAGGAGAAGCCTGACTTTCTAGTCTAGCAGTTAGAGCAGAAACCTGAATTCTCCTTCCCCTTGCTAGGGTACCTTCTATTTTTACAGTAGTAACTGTATACTGTAACATGTATGGGAATCTTCTGGAAAAGGAATGCATGGCATCACCTCAAAACTAATGCAGACAGACCTCGATGCTAAGGTGAATCAGTGGCAATTTTGTTATGTGTTTTCAGATATTCCTCCTTTGTACTGTCTCTTGTTTCCGTGCCTTCAGATGCACAGCCTGCCTGTTTATGTTCAGTTGCTGTTCATTTGTTGAACTAGGATATATGCTCAGATTCCTCCATGGGACTGTACCATGTATCACACATGGTTTTAAGAAAATGTATAGGTACTTTTCTTTTATGTAATGTTAGCTTTTTGGTAAGTAGAGCTAGTTGCATCCTTAATGATTCTTCCTTTTCCTTCTTGTAATGGATGTGATAAAAAGCAGCGATATATTTTGTATTTTCAAATAGAATGACATACTAAAATTAATGTGAGGCACCATGAGTGATTTTTAAAACTTTCTGAGAGAACTTGTAAAAGAGGTAAGCAGGGAATCACCACTGTTACTGTGTTTCTGATGGAGTCCCTTGGAAATTAATTCTTGACCCTACACTACTTAATATTTTGTCAGTGACCTGGAAGAAAATATAAAATCATCACGGATCAGGATGATACAAAGATTGAGGTAATCTATGAAGAGGACAAAATCACTGATACAGAGTCATCTGGATTTCTTGATGAGCTGGGTGTAGCAAGCAATATATGTTCTGATATGGCCAAGAATAAAGTCACATATAGAACAGGAAAAGTAGGCCATATTCACAGGATAGGAGTTTTCAAGGATTTTAAATTCCCCTTATAAGTAGGGATGGAAGAGGTAATAATTGATTTATCAGCTAAAAGTTAGGTTTTCCTTGTCTGGAAAGATTAGTTTTGGTCTCTTTATGTAGAGGAAAAAACTTCGCATAGAAATGAAAGCTTGTATGTCCTTTGTATTTCATTATGGGAATTTTTGCTTTTGTCGGTTGTCTGTTTATAATGTTCACTATTCATGAACTGTATTCAAAGATACAGGAGGAAGCAGAGCCATCAGAATTCTTAAAGTATGATATGATGTGTTTTATTATTGAAGAGATTCAAGGCGTGTTATCTATTTTGCCCATCAGATAAAATATTTAAGGATGACTTGATCTGCTGTTTTGAAGAAAAGGGAAAAATCTGTAAAGTCTTTAATAGAGAAGAGAAAAAAGTTTTGAGGGTTGAAGCTAGACAAATTCACACTTTGAAATAAAGTATGGAATTTTAGTGTGGATAATTTACTGTTGGAGCAACTTTTTGAAGTTGAATAGCAACAGAAAAAGTTACCACAATAAATTAATATTGTGGTATATATAATTAAAAAATAAATCTTGATTTAAAGAACTGTTATAATTTCTGTATAGTTGAGTTACTTGAAGGAGTAATTCACTCAGAGCAGTCACATGGTCTGTGTTACACAGCAGATCAGACAGACTAAGGGTGATCACAAGGTCCA
Source organism: Fulmarus glacialis (assembly GCF_000690835.1). Lineage (NCBI taxonomy): Eukaryota > Metazoa > Chordata > Aves > Procellariiformes > Procellariidae > Fulmarus > Fulmarus glacialis. The sequence continues at coordinate 17,106 of NW_009221052.1, read as the reverse complement.
CTATTCTAATTGAACAAATGTGGAATTATGAAGTAGTAATAAAACACTTCATTATCTATGCTATTTTTAAAATCAGTTATTGAAGTGAGACTTACAAAGAGACCTCTGAAACTTTTTATAGTGAACAGGGTATCTTAATAGTAGTGGTAACAAACTTTATACGCGTGCATATGTATATATTATTTTTCAGAAAAAATAACCTCCATGAGACTGTATATAAACTGCTGTATAATACATGAACACACTGGCTAAATACATGTAATACTGTAATTTTCATGTCAAAGATGATGTTGAGCAGTTCCTTCATTAACAATTCTTTTTTCTCCTGCTAAGGCATGGGAGAATTTCATAGACTTTTTAGTGTAGGCTTTCCACTCTACTGAAGAGCTTCCCTGCATTCTGTTTCAAAAAGTGAATTATCTTTATATAGAGCTGTTATGCACTTCAGCAAAACACTTTGCTTCAGTTCCTGTTTATTGCAATGAAAATGGCATATAGTGTGTTTTATTTTGTAAGATACGTATTGAAATGTTTATAGCACTTTTGCTAAATTGGAATCTGAAGAGATGGGGGTTTTCCATCTGTCCCACTGGTGAGATGAAAAAAGATGAACTAATGGTTAAATCAGCAAAACAGCAAGTGCTATTCTCACATGCATGCAAGAGAAATGAGATAAGGGTTTGTTTTATATCGTCTCATGAGAAGGCATTAAGAATACTTCATCAAATCCACAAGACATAACTCGAGTCAAGCTGATTTTTCTTAATATATTTCTTTGTAACCATCCTCAAATACAGTGACAGTGTCATTTTAACTGTTCAGTGTAATGTGAAAGTATAAAGAAAATCTTAGGGGAGTTTTCAGATTGGAAGAAATCTTACACACATGAAGCCTAAGATGATTATTTGTTCAAAATGATTTGAAAGAAGATAGCATTTTTTAGATGTATATATATATGTATGTATGTGTATGTATATATGTTTACGTGTGTGCGTGTGCCTGGAAGTGATTATTTTTAGAGAACAGAAGTGAGTATTAGGAGCAAATATCCAGTGTGTTCTAAGACACAGGATTACGGGGCTAGCCATTATATAAATACATATTTCTCTTTTTTCTGCAGTAAAATAAATGATTGAAAGCAGTTGTTTCAGTAACGGTATACTTAGGCAGTCTATTTATTACAAGGAAGAGAAGTTTATAAATGAAGGAGAATAGGAAGAGTCTTTATTTCTGATTTTTAAAAAGAAATACCAAGGGTTTTTATCATTTTTTTTCTTCATATTTGTTACTAAGGTAGCCTATGATACAATTATCAAATCAAAGATTAAGAAACTTGATTTTTAGACTTTGATTTTTTTTTTAGTGTTTTGACACAGCTCCATGTGTATTTAAATTTTGAGAGTATAAAGAGATTCTTCTAAAGCTAAGAGATTTAGAAGATTGAAAGTTGAAGGGAAAGAAGTTAGTAGTTTGATTGTTCTGAAACATTTTGGTGTAACAACACAAATCTCAACTAATACAAGTTTATTTTTCCAAAGGACTTGCTTTAGTTAAATGTGAACTTTAAAAAGATACCATGTCAGTGCCGTTTATTTGTTTTGGAATTACTTTTCATAGTGGTCTCTACATGTGGAATTCAGTAATTGATCCCTGTGTTTTGTAAACTTGTTGAAGATTCAGTAGATATGATTAAGTTAATTCAAGCTGTAAGCTTACAGTTACGCAGCTTGGGAAGAACTCCAGAAAAGGGATATACAGAAGCAATTCTTTAGTAGAGTGAGCAGACCTTGAATAATAGCTCTGTATAATCCTTGTATCTTATACAAGTGGACATCCTTGTAGTGGACAGTTAACAGACATTTCAGATAAGGGAGCCGAACAAGTGAGTTCATATATACTTTTCATCTTCCTTCCTTTACAAATGTACTGCTGTATATTTCAGGCCACGCATTTTCGGTCTCCACTTCTTCAACAGACAGAAAACCAGGTGTCTTCAGCTCCTGCACATCAAGGTCAGCAGGCTGTAACTGATGTCATCCAGCAGCTTCTTGAGTTATCAGAACCAGGTCCTGTAGAAAATAACCAGCCCCAACAACCTGGTCAACAACTCAACATTGCAGTGGGAATCAATAGAGATATTTTGCAGGTAAGAGCTGTGTGTGAGAAGAGCTTTACATTTCAGTGGTTTCTTTCTCGTTGTTTTTATTTTAGTGAAATTTGTTCGCAGTACTTTCAGTGATAGGATTCCTTCTGCATTTCTAAATGATTTATCAGTCAAGAAAGCATTGTAAAGATCTACTGAACGGGTATGGAACGCACCAAGATATTTTTTTGTATAATATTACAAAAGCAAGATTATAGATACTGATTACATGACCTAGAAGAAAGCTTTAAGTGTACACATGCATACATGGACATTTTATTGATCCCTTTGGCTTGTTTTTTTCTGTTGCCTAGAAGCAGCTTGTGGCACATCCTTAAGTTATGTTGTGCTTAAAACATGATGACATTTAAGAGGGGAAAAACAGTTTTATCTAGTTTAAAAATGAGAATGTATACAGGACCTTTATCCTGTTCTAATTAATAAGGGCTATTTGAATATTTCCTATTTGCAAGAAAATTCCTTCCTGGGTCGACCAATGTTTTGTCTAATCCATTATTCTGTCCTTGATACTGGCAGCAGGAGATGCTATGTAACAGAAGAGATGCAGGGCAGTAATTCAACTGTCTATGCTTGTTCTGCAGCCTCCACCACATAATGGAACAGGGCAGAGATTATTCTTCTTTAGTGTTGGTGGTAGCCTGCTAACCTTTAAACTATTTTTTCATCTTTAGTCTTTTAAGTACCATTTAAATTTCTTTTTGGAAGATCCGAATGTTACATGTAGCTACGTGCAGGTTCACCTGTTACCTGTGCTGAGTTCTCTAATGTCTGGAATGTGATGTGTAGTTGCATCAAATTACAACACAAAACATAACTGTTGTCTTGATAGCTATTAAAAAAAAAAAGTCGGTCTTTGAGGTTGGCTCTTTAAGTTATTGTATGAGCATCACTAGCCATATCATTGCACAAAATAAAAATAAAATGTAGTTTTCTTTCAAGCGATCAAATATCTGCACACTGCTGCTTAAATGTGTGTTTGAGATCTTTGATTCAGAGCCTTTTCAGTCACAATAGTATCCATAAAGGTGCCAACACTCCAGTCCCTTACAGGTGTACATAAAAATGAATACATAGTTCTTGCCTTGGTCAGATGGTTATCAGTGGTTTGTTAAAAGAGGTTTTGAGCTTTTCCGAGCCTTTCTTTGGTTTATCATTCTTCCTCTTTCTTTATATCATCTATGGTTTCTCCACAAGCTGATGGGCTTCAAATTTGACCTTTCATGGGGAACTATTCTCTCATGTAGTAGGCATGAGAGAGAACTATATATTCCTGGCAAATGCTTGATTCTGTAGAAACAATGGCACTTTTCTGAAAGGCAGTTGTTGGCACATGTATTAGTGCAGGAAATCCCACTTAAAATCTCACAGACAATCAGAAGTCAGTGTTGTGTAAGAATGTTTTTGCAAATCTGGAATTCAGGGAGGATGAGACATTTAATTCCTTTCATTATATTTGCACTATATCTTCTACGTAGTTATTTGAGAAAAGTTGGAGCAGCTGTGGGATGTTTCTTTCTTAATCTAGAAGATTTTTGTTCTCTTTTAGCAAGCTTTAGAGAACAGTGGGTTGTCTTCGATTCCCGTCTCTGCACATTCTACTGACTGCAGCCAGGCTAAGACTCCTGGGGCCCAGGATCAGAACCCAGACGTCCAGACTCTCTCAAATCATCAGGCTGACTCTAATGCAGAACAAGATAAGGAGCAAGAGAGTACAGATAAACTGGATAAAAAAGAAAAAAAGGTTATTAAGAAAAAATCACCGTTTTTACCTGGTAATGTTGCCACTGCTTGCTACCTTTTGTGCTGTAAGGACTACAGTATTTGTGGGTGTGTTGATGGCTTTATAAAGGGATTTCCCAAAATGTATTGTGGATCAGTTACAAACTTCATCTACTTTTATCTAAAAAACAGTATGTGTGTAAGTTGTGATAGTAGCATTTATAACTTTCATTATACTGATACTAAAACGTGTCAGAATGGCTTTAAGTGAAGTTACACTGTTAAATCTTCTGGATTTAGATCAGTGGAGTTTTTGGAGGAGGACAAAAAAGAAAGAATATGAATCTTTTTCCCTCTTTTTCCCGTCATCCTTGGGATTTCATGGTGTGACCAGGAGCAGAGAGTTCTTGCAAGCTCTACTCTTCCTCTTTGGAAGTGAGGCCTTACAGAGGCAGAAGTGCATGAGTGCTGCTGCCTCATGCAGATTTTCACTGATCTAGGCCATTTAGGGAAGGATGAAGGTTGGCATTGTGGATAATACTTCATGTCACCTGTGTTTGGAATCACAGTACTGATTTGATATTGTCACCATAAATGCATGTTAATATTCCACCTCCTTGCTGTATTGTATGTATGCAAGTCTGGATTTTGTCTCTGTATTTGCTTAAATGCAACTTTAGTGTTAACGTTAACACTAAGCTTAGTTAACCGTAAGCTTTAAGGTTGCTAGGAGTGGTTTGTTCCGAGTATAGCCATCATACTTTAATGGCTGTCCTGGTGGAGACAGTTCTGTAATAAGCAGTCATTGAGCTTTGTTCATAGTAACGTCATAGATACATTGATGTTGCTTTTTTCTTTGCAAGGGATGCAGAAATTGATCCAAAGTTGAAAACGCATCTTCTCCAGCATAACTGTGCTAAAAATCAACATTAACTCTTTCCTCTGGTAATAATAACTATTTTGTTCCTTGGGTGCAACAGTAACAACTCTCTAACTCTGACTGCAAATAAAAAATAAAAGGTCCCTGCTCTACAGTCAAACATGATCACCTTTATTTTTTGATAAAATAACATAACCTCAGTGTATTCACATGGTTTACAGAAAAAAACGCTACATGAATGGATTTAAACAAGCGAATATATGATACTGGACAGCATATATGAATAAAAAACCCTGATAAGATTTAGAAGCTTCTTTTGTCATTTTTGTTGAGAAAAGGTATGCTGTGACTTTAGGACAGAGCTTAGCGTTCTTGGATCATAAAACAACTTACGTGAAAAAGTAGCCTTAAACTGTAAATCGTTCAGAAGGACATTTTACGGAATTTTTGCTCCTTTAAAAATTTATAAATTGTAATTTAAGTCTGAATTTGCAGAAGAGAGGGCCGTATAAAGTATCTCATCCAGTTAGTTAGATAAGTGTTTAGTACTTAAAGTAATTTGCTGTTATAGTTGAGGAGTTATATTCATTGTTGGATAATTTTGTGTTAGATATGGTATTTATAAGTTAACTGGTATATTATATTGCATTACACCTACATTCCGTATTTCTAGGTGGCATACAAATTGCATTCTTTTTATTCTGTGAAGTCAGACATTTCTTAGCTTTTTTTTTTTTTTTTTTTTTATCTTCTTCCTTTTAAAAAGGAAGTAGCATAAAAATGTTTGAATTTCAACAGGATTCTCTTGGGTTTTGTTTTTGTCATTCCAGCCCATTACTATTTTTGTGAAGTAGAATGTATCTGATAGAGAAGTTAAGTGTCTACCAAGTGTTTTGTAATGGCATCTATTTCACAAAATGTTTTTGTGTTTTGATTGCTTTGTATAATGGGGTCAGTGTAGTGGAATTTTTGAAGAACTGTTAAAATGTTTCAAACATTCATTTTGATGTTGTTCCATATTTTAGGTTCTATACGTGAAGAAAATGGAATAAGGTGGCATGTTTGTCCATATTGCTCTAAAGAATTTAAAAAACCAAGTGATCTAGTGCGCCACATTCGCATTCATACCCATGAGAAGCCGTTCAAGTGTCCCCAGTGTTTCCGCGCCTTTGCTGTTAAGAGTACTCTCACAGCACACATAAAAACACATACTGGCATTAAAGCTTTCAAGTGCCAATTTTGTATGAAATGCTTTTCCACCTCAGGGAGTTTAAAAGTTCACATTCGTCTACATACAGGTAAGGCCTCAAAATTGCTTTGGTGTTTTCTATGATGTGGGTGGGACCTAAATTGAAAAAAGACAATGTGAAGTGCTTAAATTGTAGAGATGTCTATCATGTCATTGGTATCTATCAGAGAATGAACTGGTTTTAGTGTCTTATATGATGAACTTAAATTTTTGTCATAGCTTTCTAGTGTTTCATGGCTTTGGAACTTTGTTTGGGCTCTTACAAAAGCCATGGACATTTAGTTTTCTGATGATGACTCAGCTGTTGCTCCTTTTTGATACCGCTATTGTGAGTGTATTTAATTGTGCTTTCTAAAGAGTCATACTCTTAGAATTTGAGTTCTGATTTTACATATCCCCAGTCATTTTTCACATTTACTCTGCATCTTTTCTTTCCTCCCCTGCCCCACACTTTTTGATAATTTCACTGTATCACTCAGGACTATTTGGTTACTTCCTGTTTTATCTTCAACAAGAAGGTGTTGCTTGGTGTTTTCACCAACTTACCTGTTTTCGGTATCTTACACTGCATACCCTAAAACTCCTCTGTTCATATGGTTCTTGTTTACATCATACATGATGTCTTCAATACCTGGTTTTCTGTGGCTGAACTTCTATCCTCTGCATAGAGAAAAATGAATTCTTCACTCTTGGTGGACTACCTGGTTGTTTTCCACTTTTCTTTCTTTGTTCTTGCAGGTAAATAAGCTTTCAGCAAGATAAGCTTGTAAATGTGCTGTTCTTTCCTTTCACTCCTGTTTATGTATTTACATTCTGCAAAAGTATCATTCATTGGCTATGTGCATTTGGTGTTCAATATGTTTTATGGTCAGATGCCTTTAATCCATAAAATATCAATGTTGGATTCATCTGCAGAAAGTTTTTCACTTTGTTTTTTGTAAACTTGTAAACCAGTATTTTTTCTGTTACTTTAAAGTCAACCTTACTTTATTTAAGAACTCAGACTCATTCAAAGTGCCAAAAGCACTAGGTGGCTTGAAAAATAGGTAGTCCAGTGTTTATGGAACTCCAGTGTGTAGTTAGCCATCATTCAGCACACTTGTTTTTCCTGTCAGAGATGTTTGCTTCTTCCTCTGTCTAGCAGGTTAGGCTTACCGGATCAGGTTAGAGGTTCATCCAGCCCCGTATGCTGTCTCTGATGGCAACGTGTGGAAAAGGGGAAGCCTACAGTAATGCTTCTTAGCAGCGTACAACTAGCTTCTGTTAATCTTTGGGTTGAGGGCTTTATGAAGCAGGCTGTACCTCTGCAAAAAGCAGCACTTCGTAGATTTTTTTTGTTCCAAAGAACTTAGCTAATCGATTTTGAACCCATGTGAACTTACTACTAGAACAACCTAACATAATGAATTCAAACGTTGAGCTACATGTTGAGTAAAATACTTTCTGTTGCTTTAAATATTCTGCTTAGTAGTTTCATACGATGTTTTAGTTACTGTATTGTGAAGAATAGTTCATTCTTATTTCTTGTACATTTTTTCCACCTGTGATTTTATAGAGCTTTCTTCATAATACCCAGTCATGTTTCCTAGCCTTCTAAGTCACAAGATTTTCCCCTTGAACAAAAGCTGAAAGTTCATCAGCTTTGCCTGTCTCTGTAACTTACCAAGTTCTCTAGTATCCTTTCCAAGGACAGATTTCTACCGGATTTTCCACTGCAAAAGTCTTTCTTTAATAATTCCTGTTGGCATGCTTTTTTGACTGCTATTAAACAGCATTGATGTTTTCAGAGACCGATCTAGAATTTCTTTAAACTTTGTCACATCACTGTTCCTCTGTTTTGTCCTATTATATATCATTTGTCTATGTGTTCTCTGATTCTTTTTTCTCACAGTTTTTAATAGTTTGCTTTGGAAGGACATTTGACCTGCGATCTACAATTCTTAGGGTAGCTTCTGGAACCCTTTGAAAATTGCTGTCATTTTTGCATCATCCAGTTTCCTGATAACAAGCTTGCTTAAAGTGATGTGTTACAACCAGTTAGTAGTTCAGCAGTTTCATAACTTACTTTTGATTGGATTTTATGGATCTGTTTTGAAAACCTATTTAACAATAAACACACTGATAGAAAACAAAAAAGAAAATACAGAAAAGATAATCTGTATTCCAAAGCTACATTTCTAGGGCAGTGGAAATAAAATCACAAACTAATATTTTTTTTAATCTTTTGCAGGTGTTAGGCCTTTTGCTTGTCCTCACTGTGATAAAAAGTTTAGAACATCGGGCCACCGGAAGACTCATATTGCTTCACATTTTAAACATACTGAACTAAGAAAGCTGCGACATCAACGTAAACCTGCAAAAGTTCGAGTAGGAAAGACGAGTGTTCCAGTACCAGATATTCCTTTGCAAGAGCCCATACTCATAACTGATTTAGGTAAAGAGCAAGTAAATCCATGTTCTCTTGACATTTGGATTTCGCTGGAAAATAGAGGTCACAGTTTAATCAAGCAAACACATTGAGAGCTTACTCAGAAAGATGCACTTTGAAATAATCAGAAATATTCGGAACATCAGAAATAATCAGGCTTTGGAAAAGTGTCATATTTTATAGTTTGCTTGCACTAGAATTAGTAAGAGTCTTTTTTATTTACAGAGAAATCGTATAATCCTTACCAGAGAAAAAGCGTATGCATTTTCACATTACATTAGGAGAGGAGTTTAATTTAACTATTGTTAAACTGTTGGTATAGAAAAGATGACAGACAGTTCATGACCTAGATTCTTCTTGAGATGATCATGTTTATTCAAATTACATACATTAATGAGTTGGTGTGTTATAAGATTTTAGTGTATTGGGTATAATTGTGACATCAGCTGAATTAGTGGAATCATTAGTGGTAATATTTCAAAAAAAGGTAGAATAATTCTGGAACATGCTATAGAGAATTCATACAGTTATTTTAATTCTGTTGTAGAATAATTATTACAACATTATGTAAAACCACTTTCTGGAAGAAGGCAAGTTGTTGTACAGCTCGTTCAAGACAATATATATATTTTTGTCCAGTAGAGATCAATGTAGTGGGCAAGGCGTTTACTCTTCATTGTTGTTTGACTCACCAGTCTGCTAACCCCTGCCTTGTCTGTTGTGTAGTCATCTTTATATAGTAGGAGATTATATTGGTAATATCTTGAGCCTAAAATCTTTATCACTCTTTAAAAATCCTTTTGCTTTCACTGCTTCCAAGAATTGCCGTAGGCAAGAGTAGTGGCTATTTTGGTATCAGGTATAAGAAACTTAGATTTTCAGAGTAGCAAGAAAACTGAGCTGACAGCCTCAGATATTCAGATCACACAATATTTCTTTCTTGAGTGAACCCTGGAAACATATGCAGTCCTATTTCTTGATTTTAAAGAAAAAAGCAATCAATTAAGATCTCTGCAGTAAAATCTGTTTTTTGGGAAAAAAAAAAAATTAATAAAAAAGTTGTTTCCTTCAGGTACTGATAACACCTGAACTCTGCTGATATTGGAGTGTAAAATTAAGAAGTTCCACCATTTGTCTAGAAAGTGTCATGTTTTTTTCAACCCAGTGACAATATTTTCACTGTTCCCAGAAAAAAAATCTTGTTTCTTGTAGAGTGTCAAGAAACTAGTATTGTTGCTCTGTACTAGTGTTAATCTTTGAGTGGCACCTTTGATGGGAAAAAAAATTAATAAATGTTGGTATATATTTTACTTTTAAAAAAGTCTAAATTACTCTCAAAGTCTATAAAAAAAGTCTGCAAATTGTTCTCTACCTGTTACAATGTTTGTTTCATTTTATTCCAGTTGTTGATGGTATGTATTGACTAGGAATTGTAAAAAATTATTGTAATTTTTCTAGCCTATACTGTGGTTCCAAAGATGGAACTGATGGGAGGAAAAGTATCTTTTTATAGAACTCAGAACTATTTTGCTGACTTGCTATATCCAGTGTAGAGCCACCTTTATCTATTCTAACAGTTTGGAAAAATGTTTAATTTATCAAAGTTGAACAGTTGAGTAAATAGTTTGGAAGTGTTTTATTGGGAATTTCTGTTATTTCTGTTCTGTTACGTATGTTATTAGGAATTTCTGCAAACCAGAACCATTGTAACCTGGGATATGCTCACAAGTTAGTCAGCTGTCATTCATTAACTGAATTATTCTGCTTTTATATGATCAAAAATAACTGAAAGTAAATATTTGTCATATGGAGTTCCTTCTCTTCTGATTTCAAAGGCTTGTGTCATCTCCATAGTAGCAGTGTCATGAACACTACTACTAATTATCATCACAGAAGGATGCCAGAAGGAATTTAGAAAGTAGGGTTATGGGTTTGGTTTTGGTGGGGGTTTTGATTTGGTTTTTTGGGGGATTTTTTGGTGGGGTTTTGGTTTTTGTTTTTGTTTTAAGATAAAATGTTTTTACTAGACCAACTGAGTTAGGGAAGGTGAAGGAAGTTTTGGCATATATATATAATTATAAATATATATGAATAACATACATATATATACATAAACTTTTTCAAGTCTGAGACGGAGAAACTTACTCTTTTTTCATTGTTGCCATCTCTTCTCAAAATTGAGAGAATTCCCTCTCCTTGTTTTCTGCTCTTTTCAATTACATTTGGAAGTCAGCAGAAACACTTCAGGCTTTCCTTTCTGAATATGAAATGTAGCATGCTAGATGAAGCAGTCTGAAGAAAGAAAAGACGACATAAAAGGCTGTTGTGGTAAATATTTAGGACCATAAAGGGATCTTTTGCATATTTGTTGAATCTTCGCCTTGTGTATTAGTATTGTGATGAGTACTTTTGAGTTCACAGATATGTGAATGATGATGAGGTTTTTTTTCACTTGAGAAGTCTACTGCTGTTCCCATTCTGTCACAGTGTTTGGGATGATGCCCTTCTGTTGGCTGCTTCTGAGACAGCATACTCTTGCATTAGCAGTTGGACATATAGCAGCAGGAACTTTTAACTGATTTTCCAAAACAACAGGGAACAGTCTATAAAGGGCATTTGTTTAAATAAGTTGGTTTGAGGTTTGGGGCTTTTTTCCCAATAAATTTTTGGAGGTACCCAGAGAATTAGCAAGACTGACTGATTAGCCCAAGTAGATGATGTACAAATACAATAATTTTAATGGACTTCTTTTATCCTTTAAGTAAAGGAAATACATATCTTCATACATAATCATTTTCACAAAATGCATATTAAATATTTGTCAAGTTATAATGTATATCTGGGGTACAGTGTTTAAATGTCACTTGGTTAAGGTGGAGGTTGGAAGAGCAAAATATTATTTGATTAGCAGTGAATTAACTTTTTTTAAAGTTAATGCTTTTTTTGAACATAGGTGAGGTTTAATGTAATGAGGTGGACCTATGGATAAAAGAAGAGCTATCACTAAAATAGATAGCATGTGCAATATAATGTGTATAATGCTAAATAGATGCATGCATAATTTTAAATAAGTGCTGAAAACATGCTCATTTTCTTTACATTCTTGCATACTAAAAGTCACTTTTTTTTCCAAATACTGGCTCTTCAGGCTACTGCAACTTTGGAATAACTTTACCAATTAATTTTTCCTTTTTGTGTGTGTTTATGTGTGCAGGTCTTATCCAGCCAATCCCAAGGAATAGCCAGTTCTTCCAAAATTATTTTAACAATAATTTTGTGAATGATGCAGACAGACCATACAAATGTTTTTATTGCCATCGAGCCTATAAAAAATCTTGTCATCTTAAACAACACATCAGGTAAAATAATACAAAGAAGAAAGGAAATGCATGTAATAATAAATTTATGGAAAAGCATGACATTTATATAGTGTTCGCTGAAAAGACTTCTTTTTTTACCATCTCTGAGTAGTGAACCAGTGATAATTGATTTTTCTGGTAAAGTTAGAGGAGATTTTGGGCTAATTCATACCTATGTGCAGTCCTAGCAATAGAAGTGGTTGCGTTTAGCGTGCAGTTTAGCTTACTAACACTCAGACTCTTTTTCCCTAAACTATAGAAAATATAGAAAAGTATAGAAAATAGCCAGCATTGTATGTGAATTCTTGTCATAATTTTGTAATTGCATACTCCAGATCATCTGCTTTGTATGTAACTGCTATTTTTTGGGAAGGAAATCAGCTTTTTGTTCTGTGTGCTGTTTTCTGTGTACTAAACCTAAAAGAATTCAGGGTTACATTATAATCGAGTAAACGTTCTTGGGGATCATTTTTTTCCTTGAAGTTTAGTTCAAGTTCCATATAGTAGGTGTTTGTTACTCCATGACCTTGTGGTTGTAACAGGAAAAATTTAGGTTGGAGGGGGACCAGTGGAGGTAACTAACCCAACCTTGTTTTCAAAAGAAAGGCTAGCTTCAAAGTTAGATTGGGTTGCAGTTTTACAGGCAGTGAGCTTTGACATTTAGTTGAATTATCAAACATTACTCCCTGATTTATAAACTAGGAGTAACTGGAGGAGAAAATATGAAAAAAACCCACGAAAGATCATTACTAGGATCTAAGGAAATTTTCCAAAGAAGCAGGTGGCAACCTGCTTGTTTCTGCAGTGTAAGCTCTGTACCACTTTCCCACTGTTTCTAATTCAAATCGTGGTGAGTTCCTCATGTTCTCCTTACAAATCAAGTTCTGCATTGATAGGTTCTCAAACTGGCTCGAAACAGTTCTTGGTTTCTATATGCTGTCTTAACGGGAGGGGAGGAAGTCTTGCAGTATCACATCTTTTCCTTTTGTGATATTCTACCTAGATTTCTCACTGTCTTTTGTAGACACAATCAAGCTGGATTGATTTAAATCCAAATAATTTTAAATTAGTAAATGTTGCTGGTCTGCATCATTACTGTCTTCATTGAACTAGTTGATTTAGGGACATGGTTTAGTGGGTATGGTAGTGTTGGGTTGACGGTTGGACTCGATGATCTCAGAGGTCTTTTCCAACCTTAATGATTCTATGATTCTATTTTAATTGTGTTTCACACTTGTCTCTATTTTCTTAAAGAGAGTGTAACTGTCAGTGGTTAGTTACCATTAAAATGTTAGTTGCCACTAAAGAGGGCCTTATCTGCCTAAAGATGGCCTTATGTAGCCTAAATATAAGCTAAACTTAGGCATATTTTACTGAAGCATTTATGTAGTTTACAGTTTTATTTACATTCATATTTTTTCATCTTTCATTTGTGTTAGAGAAATGTAGTTGACTGATTTGCCTAGTTCATTTTTCTTTTTCACAGTTTTGTCAGGATCCTTTGAATAAAAATGAAAGTGTTTTAATTACACAGAACATGAACAGCTTATTAGTTAAACAATTGGTTTACATGCACTAAATACAATTTTTTTTTTTCTTGTCAGAATACATTTTTTGTTTGAAAATTCTGTTCTTCAAATGCCTGTGCTTGAATTAATTCTGCTGTTGGGTATACACATGCTCCAGCTCAGGATAAACTATCTTTAAAAGCCTCATTACTTATTATGTGCATCTTTCTTTTTCTTCTCCCATACTGAAAATACAAAGATTTGATGGGAGTACCAATCACTTGCCACTGTGTTTCTTTCTGATTGATCTTTGCAACAGAGTACTGAGTGAAGCTTAGCTTGGCTTGGCTTTATTCGGGGTTTTGTAAAAGAATTGGAAACTTTTCTCTTTTTCCATGTTTGTAAATTGGTATTGCTATACCTAAACTACTAGACTTGACACTTGTGTGGTCAATCTGTTTTCACGGAATGATGCTGATCATTGCTTAGAAAGCTTGTTTCCCTCTCTGAAACCTAGGGAAATTTGTAGTAGGGGTATTTTCAGTAGAGCAGTGACTGAATAGTGTGTCAGGTTCTCCCACAGGCACACCAAGGAAGGGTTGGGATACCCTACCGCTGATTTCCATAGATGTATGTTGGTGGGAAAAAAGTAATCTTGCTATCTGTCACACTTCTTTATTATGGCATCTGATGTGCTCGTCATAGACTTCTAAGGCTACTGTAATCATAAGCCATCCCTAACTTTTCCCAATTTTGGTAAAGCCTGCTTCCTTTATCTTCCATTTCCTAGCATTCACATTGCCTTCCTCCTAGCTCTCACTCCTGGGATGCTAGAGTTGTAACCCTTAAAATTCCCATTGCACTCCACTTCCTAACCTGTCCTTCAGTTTGTTTTATATCTCGATATAGTCCTAAAAGGAAACTCCTCTAGCACCTCTGGAAGGAAGGATATAGTGAGTGGCATGTGGTGATAGTATTAGGTGAGAGGGTTTCCCCCCTTGAATATTGTTTTCGCATAGCAGTCTGAAAGACTAGTTGTACTTGTGTTGTGCCTTGTTCAGGGGGTATTCAGGGTGGACACAGTTCTTTTCCCAAAAGTTTTGTTATTAAACATAGTAGTAGTATATAATACTAGTAGATAATACTATATACGGAGGCCCGTATATTTTTCTCCAAACTTTTGTGGACATTGTTTTAGCTGAATTGAGGAAAATACATGTGAATGATAATATACTAGTCTGAAGAACTAGTATATTATCTGGCATGGAAAAATTCAACCCAAATGTTTTAATTGAGGCAAAGTATGATCAGAAAAGGAGATTGGACTGTAGAATATAATTAAAACTGTCAGACAGTATTGCTTCTAGCCCTGCCAGTGATGACATGCGGGTTGTTTATAATTTATTAAAGCTTTAATTTATGGATTTTGTTAACTGAGGCCTTTTCCATCCGTACAGCAATCGTCACAGTTTGGTTTATTTTGCTCATTTTAAAATGTAGTTTTTTGATAACTCTGTAAATCAAACTGTTAAGTCTACTTTAACTTCTGCTTTCTCTTAAACAGGTCACATACTGGTGAAAAGCCATTTAAGTGCTCTCAGTGTGGAAGAGGTTTTGTGTCAGCTGGAGTTCTGAAAGCACATATTAGAACACACACTGGATTGAAAGCTTTTAAGTGTCTTATATGCAACGGGGCCTTCACTACTGGTGGTAGCCTCAGGCGACATATGGGGATCCATAATGACCTTCGACCGTATATGTGTCCGTATTGTCAAAAAACATTCAAAACATCACTAAACTGTAAAAAACACATGAAGACTCATAGGTATGTTTACAGTTTTTATATGAATCTTTCAGTGTATTTCAGTAGCCCTTCCTTAAAGATACTTGGAAAGGCAGCTTTGCTCTTTAGCAAATGCTAATAATTGAATAAGGAAGTTTATTTACGGGTAGCAAATACTTAGGTAGCTCTGAAGGTATAGTAAATTATGGTGTATAATAAAACAAAAATCTGTTCCGATAACTGTCCGACTGAAGCCACAAAAAGACCTTCTTACCCTTCTTTGCAGATATGAACTTGCACAGCAACTTCAGCAGCATCAGCAGTCTGCTTCAATAGATGATTCTACAGTAGACCAGCAGAGCATTCATGTTTCTACACAGATGCAAGTGGAGATTGAAAGTGATGAGCTACAGCAGTCAGAAGCTGTTGCAACAGATCAGCAGGCTATTTTAGAGTTAGACCAGCAGCCAGTAGTAGGCACAGAAGAAACAGCACTAGAACAACAATTGGCTGATCAGCCTTTAGAGCAAGATGAGGGTGAGTATTTGAAATATGATAAGGTTTATAATGAGGTAAGCTTACAAGTTCTCAAATAACTTTTTAATCACAAATTTCAATTATTTGAGTTTCAAGACAATGCAAGTAAACAACTAGAAAAATACATGGAGTAAAAGCTAACTACTTAAAGTATATTGTACAATTTCTTTCACTCATTGGTGTTTAGGTTTACTGTTAAAAATATAAAAATTTGCACCATTTAGTGGTATCAAACAAAACTACTAAACAAATATAGAGAAAAGTAATACTATGTACAGAAAACTTTACCATATCACCTCTATTATTAACAAAAAACACTGCTATAGAGCCTACTTAGGAAGTAATACTTGTGTTTTGAGGTGGGAGAATACAAAATATTTCATATACTTATTCTATTAGTAGTAGTGGAACAAAGTATTTTGTTTTTGCTTATTTGCTCTTTTTCATGGTTTAATGAGTTAGCAAGTAAAATAAAGCCTACAGTAAGCAAAGATTTAAATACCTATTCAGCTAATAATTTTTTATTTATTTTTAATGTGGTAAAAATTCAGATGACTATAAAATGTAGGTTTTTGGGAACAACTGAATTATCCAGTTAAGTACATCTTCTTTTCTTGATATTTTTTCCTTTCCTTTTTTTTTTCTTTTTCTTTTTTCCTCCTCTTCCTTTCCCTATTTCAGATAGATTTGTGACATCCCAGCATGCTTTACAGGAAAACATCACTCAGTTTGAACAACAAGCTATAACACAGCAGCCCTTTGATCAACAGGGCTTATCACAAGGTTAGTAATAAAGGTTTTTAAAGTGATTTTATAAATCTGGCTTTACAGCATAGCTATCATAAAGCATTTCAAAAATGGACATCCACAGTCAAAGTAACTGCAATGCAGAGAACTTGCAAAAACTTCTTCTTAAATTACTATTTTGAAACTATATTTGGTAGAATATTTTGAATACTTAAATATAAATAGATTTTGCTTTTATGAGCCGATGTTTAGTCATTACAGTATGTGGTTTATAGTCAGGCATTTCATATTCTTTCCCTGACTGTGTTTGAAATTGCTGTGGCAGTAGGCAGTTTACACAACTTTCCCCCTAAATATAGAGCCTCGTAACCTGAGATGATCAGAAATGCGGCATAAGATTTGACTGAGTAGCTGTTGGGATTTATTATGGAAAAAGACAGTGCAAAATATAATCATGTAAAAAGCATACTTTCACCTAACCAAAGCAGTTTCCTTTTGTATTTTATAAAGCTACATAAGTAACAAATTAAGAGATTGTAAACATTTGGAAACGTTTTTGGTTTTGTTTTTGTTTTTTTAACTTACAAAATACTGAGAAACGTGTGTAAGGCTTATGTAGCCTGCAGAGAATGAAGAAATGACTGCGTTCCTATGCTTTTCACTGCTGGATTTCTTGAGTTGTTGCTTGATATGAAGCTACTAGTTTTGGGTTTTTTGGTTTGGTTTTTTTTT
>NW_009221051.1:30403-32810 GCF_000690835.1 Fulmarus glacialis | reverse complement strand
CTTTCATTTTGTTCAGACCCTGCGTCTCAAACAGGAGGTCTGGGATAAGCGTTGCCGCTGTTGGGGTTATCTCACCCCAACCGTTGTGATCTCACTGCTTTTCAGGTTTCATAGCGTTTTCGAGCATGCCACAGCTGGCTGAGAAAATCAAACTCTTCTTTGCGTTGGCTCCTCTCTATACCTTTCATCACGTCAAAGGCCCTGTGTTAAAGATAGCGTTCTTACCAGACGTGGTGCTGAAGGTACGTGAGGTGTTCGTGTGCTATTACTACCGAAAACCAGGAGCTTTTGGCAACTTGCGTCCCCCACCTTGCCGCCGTGCACTGAGCCCATGCCTGTGGCAGATGTTGGAGACGTGTGGGGAGATGAGTGATCTGAAGATCCCAAACAGCAGGGACGTCCCTCTCCATTGAGGGACCCAGTTGAGCACAACCAGATTTCACCGTTTAAAGTATCCATCATTCCTGTTTATGTTTTTGCTTATTGACCTCACCACACCCCAGCCCGTAGCCCAGGAGGTGCTCAGAGCAGCCCCACACCACCTCCCTTCCACCCTTTGCTCCAGCGGCTGGAGAAGGGCTGGAAGGGGAGCTGGCACTCTCCCTGGACGCGCCTCCACCTGAGGAGCATCTGTCAATGGAGGTGGCAGATGAGTGGTATGCGTCTGGGCATCCTGGGCTGAGCTTTGGAAGCTGGTACCTTAGAGATGATGCACCAGGATGACGGGGATGACATCATGGCGTGGAAAGGATGGTGATGGTTTCATGCTGCTCTGAGAGTTGGGTGTGACCACGGGTCAGCCTCCTCAAGAGGCTGGCTAGCCCAAATGTGTCAACAGTCATATTGAGGAGTTGCCTGTCAGTGCTGTCTGGAGACAAGCGGTTCTCGTGGAGACGGGACGTGTGTTGCAGGACCTGTCATGACCTGTTTCCTTGCGCTCTTGCAGGCAATATTTGGAACAAAACAGCTGACTCTGGTGGGGAGGAAGGAGAGAGCCACCCTTGCAAAGACATGCAGCAACCTGCTAACAGCTGAAGTCTGTGAAAATGAGATCTTCCTTATTGGCGGGTACAACAGGAACTTGAACGTGGTGGGTGCATCAGCCTCTCTAGGTCACAGCCATCTCCAGTTTTCCTAGACACCTGGAGATAGTTGATGAAAAACAAAAATGAGTATAAAAAACCAAAATAAGGTGTGAAAAGCACTGTTCAAGGCAGCGGTTATTTGGAGACTTCTTTCAGTGGTGTTGGTGTGTTAAACCTAATGGAGGCTTCGGTAGGAAAGAATCATGTGCAGACTTGTCTGCAAAGGAAAGGTAACTCCTGCCTCATTTCCTCCTAACCTGCAACAAGTTTACAGAACCGCCCCCCCACCTCAAATTGACTGGACCAGTTGTATTTCCATTTTAAAGCAGTGGTTAACTGGTTTACCTTTAAAAGCTACTCCTAGCTCTGAACAGAATAAAGCTGCTGGAGAATATAAAGTTTATATTGCAGTTATAAGACACAATGATTTTTTTGCCTGGACAGATTTTTATCAATTCCAACTCACTTAGAAAATACTTTCTTTTTCCCGTAGAGCCGACTGGATGTATACCTAGCTCATTTTCCAGACTATACATCAGTAAAAACTCTTCTCCACTGGGGACAGGTAGAGATTCTGATTTTATAATGACTGCAACCAATGCTTTTTGTTTTAATCTGTGAATATGATATTTTAGAATGCTGCTTCACTCACCCTGGAGGAAGGTAAGGAGGTAGAATCAGAGAAAGCCAATAAAAGTTATTTTGAAGTTGCTAAACCAAGGTGCCAAAAAGCCACAGCTGCCAGCTACTGCTTCTGGCTGGCCAGGGCAGAGCCACCCCGGTGCCCACCTCGGTGCCGGGTGAGGAGCCCACGTAGGTGTTTTTTGGCCTCCCTCTCTGCTCTGGCCCACGGGTCGGGCACCAGCAAGTCCCAGCCAGCCAGGGCTGTGCTGGGCAGGGAGCGCTGGCCTGGGCCCTGCTGCTGCCCTTTGCTGGCCACGGGGCTGATCCAGGGCAGCACCGCACGGGGTGCACCCTTTGCCTCTGCCTTTCAGACCGCCAAAACCGGGGAGTTCAAGCGGTTTGACTACGGGGAGAAGAACCAGGAGAAGTACCACCAGGTAAATGGGCACTTGTGGAGGAGGAGCGGAGGATGAGGCTGGCTAGGGCCGGGGTGGGTGGGGGGAGCCTCCTCCAGTGGCCAGGGTGGCCCGAGTCTGCTGGGATGCCAGGGGCAGCACACCCCATCCATTACTGCTATTAGCAACAGATCCCGCAAATAACCGGCGTGTTCCCCCCTCCCAGGCCACCCCCCCCTTGTACAGGATAGAAGACATGACGGTGCCGACGGCCCTGTGGAGCGGCGGGGAGGACTGGCTGAA
>NW_009221051.1:28412-30182 GCF_000690835.1 Fulmarus glacialis | reverse complement strand
GCTCTTCCCTTCTTAAAAGTGTCTCCTATTACCCTATTCCACACGGATTAATGCCTGAAATGTAACGGCGTAATTTCTGCCTGCCCTCTGTGACTAGAGATTGCAATAAACTCTTGCGTCACAGCCGAACTCCAACCCCTTTCTTGGTGGGCCTCACCGGGGTTCTCTTTGCACCCCGTTGCCTGGGCAAGGTGTGCAGGAGACCCTGTTTGGTTGGTGGGTTTTTTTAGCTTTTGTTGGCTCAGGGCATTGCAAGCACAAAATTTTGCTCCAGAAATTGCGCGTGTGCTTTGGGCTGTGGGTTTAGGGGAAGGAGGGGTGGAAAGTGACCTTGTCCGTGAGCCCTGGCAAGGCTGGAGGGGGTGAGCACTGACTGCAGGAGAGAAACGTTTCTCCTGGTAGAACGAAACCGGAGAGGTCCATGCACACCACTGGCCTGAGAGGTGGTGAAAGGGAAACATCTGGGCCTTGGCGTTAGGCTGGGTCTTTCCCGGGAGATAGCCCACCCACAGCAGTGTCCCACGTCACCTCCTGGGGTACGCCTTATGGCGAAAACCCAGCTGTGTTTTCTAGGAAGTTGAATTTAACAGGGCCCACAGTGTTACTGAAGAATAACACTCTGTTCTTAGCATGTATGTTTGAAAAATATCTATCTACCTACCTATCTATTCTTTCTATCCATCTATCTATCCATCCACCTATCCCTCTACCTACCTATTCTATCCATCCATCCATCCATCCATCCATCCTTTTGCTTATTTATCTCTTCTCTCCATCCATCTATCTATTTGTCTGTCTGTCTCTCTCTCTGCCTATCCATCCATCCATCCCTCCACGAGGTGTGTGATGCTCACCTGCGAAGTCTATCTAAGTTTAAGATGCATGGGAAGAGCACTATGAACAAAAGCCAGGGGTTGAAAAGGGAATTTCCTGGGGCTCGGGGCAAGGGATCCCCCCCCAAAGCACTGATGGTTTTGGTGAGACATTCCCACACTGCCCACCCGTCCCCTCAACACTGCACACCGGGTGCCCACGCAGAGACGGGGCAAGAGGTGTGAAAACGTGGCCTGAGCCCAGGCTGTAGGTAAATGGCCCCGAGATGCGCTGCGTGACCCCGTCCCACGGAAGCATGGGGACAAAGTGGCTTTGCTGACACAGCAAGCAGCACAGGGGCTCTGGGTTTCGTGGGGGATGGAGGGAGGGTGTTGCCAGCCTCCCCCTGCCCTCTTGCTCTGCTGTCCCATCTCCTTGGGACCCCTTAGCCCCAGGAGTGGGGGACGCTGTGGCAGGGACAGCTGTGGGGTCGGAGCGAGGGTCCGTCACTTCGGAGCCTCTGCTTGAGCCTCCTGCATTGAGGCCGCAGGAGCCAAGCTGGTGGTGGTGGTGAACAGGTGGAAGAACACTCCCAGTTCGAGGTATTGCCCAGGGAAGAAGTGTTTGCCCCAGGTACGTGCCCATGTGGCCTGACTGGTCTCCATCTGATTAACCAGGCGGAAAAGCAGAGGTACAGGATGAAACGTCAAGCTTGCAGGATCTGAGAGCTGAGCTGCCCATATGTCTCATGGGACGCTGCTTTCATGGGCTGCTCGTGTGAAAGGAAAGGTTCGTTTTATGAGCACCGTACTCTGCCCCCACTTTCTTTGCCCCTCCTTCCTCCCCTGCCAATGGTGATGGACGGATTCACGGGGAGGGAAACCAAAGTGCACGTGGCCACAACCAGCCAAGCAGTCACTGGCCCTGGGCAGGGTGCTCTGCAGAGAGTCCTCCTCG
>NW_009221051.1:22503-28381 GCF_000690835.1 Fulmarus glacialis | reverse complement strand
TAGAGGTCTTTTCCAACCTTAATGATTCTGTGATTCTATGATCATGCGTGACCACGCCGCTGCAAGGATGTGGTTGTCAGCAGAGAGGGAAGAGCAAAGCCGCATGTGTTGGCGTGATGCAGGTTGGAAGAGCCCTGCCTGCCCCTTGCAATGTCCCAGAGGGCTAGATGTGAGACGGGTCTACGGGAAGGGGCTTCTAATGCCCAGAGCTGGGATGCCCCTAAGTCCTGCACGGCTGCCCTGCAGCACCGCCTCGGTGATGCCCACCAAGGGAAGAGTCAGACTGGGTTTTAGCATGGGAGTTTATTGCTTCAACAGTTCTGAAAAACAAGGGAAAGAAATATTACCGTGCACCAGGAAGAAGCTGGGAGGGTAAAACACCAGGGCACTCTGTAGTCACAGAAGGCAGAGAGAAATCACAAGACTGTGTTAGCTCCCTAAATGGGAGGGAAATAGGGTGACAGGAGATGTTTCTAGGGAGGAGAGAGCAGGGTGACAATCCTGGTACAAAAGCCAGTCATCCCCAGGGCGTGGGAACGGGCGGCTCCTCCATCCCGGGGCAGCACGTGGACCCTTCATGGATCTTGCTCCATCAGAGCGACCATCTGCCTGTACATGCGCTGAGGGGCGTCCAGGCCCCAGATGTGATCCCAGTGGGTCCAGTCGGGGAAGTGCTCGTGATGAACGAGGTTGGTGATGCGGGAGAGCAGGCGCTGGGTCTCCGCAGGAGAGGTAATCCAGTCCTCCCCACCGCTCCACACGGCGGTCGGCACCGTCATGTCTTCTAGTCTGTAAAAGGGCGGCGAAGTCTGAGGAGAAAAATAATCCGGTGATTCAAAGGAAGGTGAAGTAGAAAGGTGTCAGCTGGATTTTAGCCATCAGAGCTGCTGAAAGTGCCAGGGCATTCGCCTCCTGGGACATACATTTTGGAAACATGAACAAATGTGACGTGGGGCAAATGTGTCCTGCGAGATCCCCGCGGGACTTGTCCCACCAGGGGCGGACAAAAACCCAAAAGGTTGGGTCGGCACCAGCTGGCCAAAATGGGACCGAATGGTTGAGTGTTCATGGAGGCCCCCGACACCCAGGGAATTACAAGACTCGTGGGTGCAGGATGCACAGGGTACCTTCGTCCCGGTCTCGGCCAATCTCATCCTCTTCTCTTAGCACAACCAAGTCATCCCTTCATCCTCGCAGGCAAGAGGCACCCCTTGCTTACCTGGTTGTACTTCTCCTGGTTCTTCTCCCCGTAGTCAAACTGCTTGAACTCCCCGGTTTTGGCAGTCTGAAAGGCAGAGGCAAAGGGTTCGTCCCATAGGGTTAACCCCTTAGAGCAGCCCCACCACGGGGAAAGTGCAGCGGCAGGGTCTCTGCCCTGGCACAACCTCCCTGTCTGGGCTGGTGTCCGCAGCTGCCCATCCCTTGGGACCCACAGCAGGGCGGCAAAGCAGTGGGGCAGCTGGCCCAGCGGGGGGTTTGGGCAAAGCAGATGGAGGGTGTGGTCACTCGGGCTGTCTTTGAGCATATCTGGTTTCTGCCACGGCGGCAGGGAGAAGGACTCATCCACTGTCCTGCAGTGCTCGGTGGACAACCTCAACTGTTTACAATGGACTGACCGAGTGCAAGTCACCTGGTTGGGTGGGGAGTTTCTCTTGGGCAATGTTTGGAGAACAAATGTTAGGTCTTCCGAGAGCTGCCAGCGCTGTGCAGCTTTTCAGGCGTCCCTGAGGCAGCGTGACCGTGTCTGCCAGCCAAGGAGGTGATGAACCATGGCTGAACTCTTCGTAGCCAGCAAGGAAGGCAAGGTGCATCCACTCTCCTAGTCTCAAGATACCCACCACGACTACTCAGACTATGCTTGAATTACAATTAACTTAATGATCTTACTCTCTGAAGGAAGGGACAATCCAACGAGGATTTATTCTTGTGGACCTGGTGCAATTTTTGTCAGTCCAGGACCGCCCTCCTGGTTTCCCCCCTTGTTAGCCACCTGTATTTCCAAATTAGAGTCTTGCTGGCTTGCACTTTCCCCAGCTGTTTATGCTAAAATATCTTCATCTTGGAGGAAGAAGCGTATGGATGTTGGACAAATTCAGCTGAAGAGACTGGCTTTTTCCATCCCTCTAGGCTCACTTTGTGATTGGCAATGGACTGTCATGTGCTCTTGCAGCAGGGGTCTCAGCTTTTGCCATGACCACGTCCTTAGGCCGTCACTGGGGGTGACACGTAGGTGTTTACAGAGCTGGGAGCTGCCTTGGCAGGGCAGGGGTGGCACCAGGGAACCAGGGTGGCTCGTACGTCCCCCAGGCCTGGGGTTTTGGTGCTCAGGGGGTCCCTTTCAAGGGTGGGTTGTTTACAACAGGCGGAGGTTGAGCAAGCCCACCCATGGGGAGGCTGATGGCAGGGACCCGTGTGGCCTCCAAGGACACACAGGGAGAGGGGATGCTTCACCAGTCCTGCCACTATGTCTGTCCACACGGTGAATGGAGCAATGTGGCAGAGCATCAACCCAGCCAGCCCAGGAACGACCACTGGGTTACCAGGTGCGACGAACAGGAGAATCCCTACCTGGCCCCAGTGGAGGAAGTTTTTAGTGGATGTGTAGTCCGGGAAATGCGATAAGTACACGTCTGTTCGGCTCTGCCAGCAAAAGAAAGTCCTGTTGCAAACGATACTCAGGCAGGAGTTCACGTTTGTTTGAGGCTAAAGTCGACAGCGCTTGGCTGTCATCCAGTCTGCTCTTCGTGTGCTTTGCCTAAGCTGCCCCAAAGCAGGATGCAGCGAACCTTCCCCTGGGGAAACCACTGAGGAACAGCTTCAACATGACCTCTGTGCCTGGAGGGCCCACCCAGCCTCCCGACTTCTCAGTCACAGACACTAGTGCCTTAGGGCACCTCAGTGCGATTGGCAGCAGAAATCCCACTTTCGTCTTTAGGTCAAGCTGTCGTCAACAGCAATACCAGGACCTTGCCACATCAGAGCTTTGGTGTTGCTATCTCGCCTGCCCTTCCACTAACGTCCACTTCAAGACAACGCAAGTGAACAACTCAGCGTGCTCTCATGCCTATACAGACCTGCGCTGTGTGTCCAGGCGGGTTGTACAAAGCTAAAAGACCACGCTGGACTCAACAGCATCTCAAAATGAGCCTTTCGTTTTCAATAGCACGACCCGAGAGCGAGATAACTCTTCAGAATTAGTTTGCACAAGCTTGCAGATTGGATTTCTTTCTCATCATTTGTTTGAGCTACCAACAGAGACAACGGGGACCCAAAGAACCCACCATTTTAAATCTCTTGCCTCATCATTTTCATCCTCAGTGCCCCTGCCCCATGACAGTATCATTGCTAAGTAACCCAGCCCCTAATGAGATGTGGCACCCACGGTGACATTATGACATTGCTTATTTGGTCAGCCAAAATCACTCACACAGAAAAGTGCCTACCATGTTCAAGTTCTTCCGGTTAAATCCTCCAACGAGGAAAAGCCCGTCTGTGCAGAGCCTGTTGAGCAGCCAGCAGTTGCACGCCCTGGCCACCGCCGCTCTCGGCTCCCGTGCCAGCAGAGCTGCTTCTTTCCTCCCGAAAATCACCTGCCACGGGGCACGGACACGGCTGGTCGGTCCCTGCCTGGTGCTGACGCCGCTGGGGTAGCCAGCCCGGCATCTCAGGAGGATCGGTGGCTTCTCCTGTCCCCTGCAGGGGGGAGATCTGGGCACATTAACCCCCCCTCACCGGACGCCTCCCCATCTCCCCGTCCATCCCAGCGGCACTGACCCAGCTGAGGGGTGGGAGCTCCGGGGGAGGTTTGCCCCCGTGGCACAAGCAACTCTGCTTCCTGATTTCGCCTATCAATTACTAACTGTGTAACTAATTAGGACAAGAAAACCAGAACACAACGCTTACCTTAATCATTACATCAGGGAGATATAAAATACTTGCTACCGGACCTTTACTCGTACAAAAAGTGTAGAGAGGACCCACCACAAAGAACATTTTGATTTTCTCAGCCAGCTGTGGCATGCTCGAAAACGCTATGAAACCTGAAAAAAAAACCCCACAGGAGACCACAGAGGTCCTACAAGCAACTGCCACATGGACCCAAGCACCTGAATCCCCTCCTCGCATCCCAGATCCCGTCTGAGACGCAGGGTCTGACCAAAATGAAAGGCTCCTGGATGTGAGCACAGCCCAGGAGGGCTGGGCGAGACGTGGCAATCCTCTCCCATTCCGAAGGACCAAGAAGTCAGCTAGGAAAAGTGGCCGCATGGGCCAACGCAGCCCCGTCCCCAGCAGTCTCCAGTTTGGGACAGACATTGATGCCCCTCTCCCATGGCATCCCGTCACCCCGCTTCCGCCCACTGCCCGCTCCTCCTCCTCACTCACCCAGAGAGTTGCCCTGAGCGTGGCCGACGTAGAACAGTTTCTCCTGCCCGGTTTGCCTTAGGATGAAGCCCACCATGGCAGGGAGGTCGTACATGGCCATCTCATGGAAGCTGGGGAGCAAGGGGAGAAGCTGGAGGAGATGCCCATCTCCCAACCTCCCATGGACATCAGGTGTTTGGCGCTGGCAGCCCAGCATCCCAGCCCCATCCTTGGGGGCCTCCTCACCTGAAATCCCAAAACTCCTCTTGGTCGACAGAAAGGTTCAGGTGCCGGCGGGACCAGCTGTTGCCCCGGCTGTTTGCGATCCAGACGTCGTACCCTGCGTCTGCGAGGATGAAGCCCAGGCTGTTGTTGGGGAAATTGGCAACCCAATTGCTACCATCTAAAACCAAGCCATGCTGGAGCAACACAGGTAACCTGGATCCTGGAAATGACAGGAAAGAAAAAAAGTTGTTTGACGGGAGTACCTGGGAATGGGAAAGGAGCTGCCTTCATCTCCAGCCCACGGGAGTGTGATATTTTCATATCACAAATCAAAAGTCTTCTGCAGGGGAGAAAGTAGCTTCCCCTGCAGTTTCTTCTCTCCGCTGGTGCTTTTTCTCCTGCCGTTTGAAATGTTTTTGCCACCCCTGGCCCTGAGCTGTCAGGAAACCTTGACCGAGGGCAGGTGGATTGCTCCAGGGAAGGAGCCACCATGGCCCTCCTTCTCCAGGTGCTGGGGCTCACTGGGTCATGCTGCCCCGTCCCGGACACAGCAAAACACGGTGCGGATCTCCTGCATCCCCAGGCCCAGCTCAAGGGTGCTCCCTCCCCACCAGCGCCCAGTGAAAAGCGCAATTGCCTCCCAGGAAGACCCACATCTCTTCCTGTCCCTGCTCCTCGCAGTGCAGGCTCCCGTCACATCCCTCTTTCTGAAAAGGCAATCCTCGTTTTGCCTAGATGATCCTCGTTTTGCCTTCCCTGCTCAGGAGAAGAGGACCTGCCAAGCGTCACCTCGGAGTGATGAGTTCCCACCTCTGCTTCCAGCCTCCTCTCTGCCACCAGGAATCCGGTTCACCGTCAGGAAGTAGCCATCATCCGTCAGGACTTGGTGCTCCTCGCTGGGATATCCGTGGAAACGGATTATCTGGCTCTGCAAGGAGAGAAACCAGTGGGGAAAAAGGTGGGTGGGTTTGACTTGACTCCCGGCAGACCTTGTCCCACGTACATCAGAGGGTAAGTTGGCCCTGGAGAAGGCAGAGATCAACCAGCACTGTTGTGTTTCTTGGCCGTGCCGAATGAGGCCATCCTCAAAACTTCAGCATATTACTAGAGCTCAGCTGGGTAGGAAGCTCCCCAGTGCGGGGCACTGTCCTTTTGCTGGATGCAGCGAGGAAAAGCCAGGGTGAGAAAGACACAGACTCCTGGGGCAGGTGCTGCTGGGGTCTGGAGGGACAGTGGGGAGCAAGTAAGGAGTGGAGATGCTGCATGCAAGGGAGATGCTCAGGCTCTTTCC
>NW_009221051.1:22073-22488 GCF_000690835.1 Fulmarus glacialis | reverse complement strand
CCCTGCCCCCTCAAAAGTCCTTCCCACCTGTGGAGTGGCAAGAGGTGGGACATGCTATCTGAGCAGCTCCAGGTGGTCCTGAAGAGCTTCTCATTGTGGACGAGCTGCTCTGAGAGGCACGGAGGGTGCCTGGAGCCCTGGGGACAGCCCAGAGGTTCCCCTTGCAGGTGGGGGCGAGGGGGTGACACAAGTGGCAAAGGAGCAATGCAGTGACCAGCTGGCCAAGAGCCCAGCGCAGCCCGGGCGGATGAGCCCAGACCCCCCTGGCTCCCCACGGGTCCAGACACCAGGGTAAGGGATGGGAGAGCCCGACCGGTCCCTCGGGGAGGACTTTGGGCACACCACCTGGGGAAGCCTGGACCCCCCCAGCACTTACGATGTTCATGAACTGCTCGGGGTTGACGCCGCTCGCTCC
>NW_009221051.1:6668-21815 GCF_000690835.1 Fulmarus glacialis | reverse complement strand
CCGCGCCCCTGGCCCGGGCTCGGGCCCCCAGGCACCAGCCACATCTCGCCTCTCGGCAGCACCTGGGGGAGGAATGGGGTTGGCGTGAGCAGGGTGGTGGGTGCGAGCAAACGCCGTGCAGCTCCGGCACTGCTGGCAGCACCGCCAATGCCTGATGCTGCAATGTGGCATGGGCATTGCCATCCCAAGCTGTGCCAGCTGCAGCCCCGTACGGGACCCTCTGCCCGGCACCGGCTGCTCAACAGCATCCTTCTGCTCCAGCTGAAGCCAGCCGAGCAGGAGCACCCAGTGGCATGGGAGTGTCGAGAGCTGAGGGTCCCCAGGGGATGCAGGGGATGAGCGAGGGCGGGAGGCAGGGGAGAAAATGGGAAGAGGCCACATCTGGCCTGGGGGACTCTGAGCTAGGCACAGCTGGCAAAGATCAAAGGAGTAGGAGATGGTACTCACCAAAGCCTCCTCGCTCTGCTGAGTGAAGCTCAAAACCTGGTGATTTTCTGCTGATAAAATGTGCAAGAGGAGCTCAGAGGGGTTGAGCCCTTCCTCACCTCATAAATACCTGCTCAGCTAGCCCCCTCCAGTCACGTGGCTTCTTGCTGAGCTTTTTATGCTCATCCTGTTTAGCTTCTTAGTGTTGCAATGCAAAAAACATAAAGGCAAGAAAAGTAAATTGCAGCAACTCTGTTTACCCTGGAGGGCTTAACTCATTAATGGCTCTCTGCAGCCCATAGCATCTCTTTCTTTGCCTATATTTGTGCAGCATTGAGCAGGGCAAGAATTCATAGCACCACAACTCAGTTTCAGACTCTGGGGACAGCTGACAAGGTTGCTTGCGTGAAGGCAGCCTGTGCACATCCAGTGTGGCCAACGTGGGCCAGAGCTACCTGGCTGCTGAGCCTCACAGCATCTGCAGAGGAGTACCTGCAGACGGCGTTTCTCCTTCTTTGAGTAGGGGTGTGGGCACATGCACAGAAACAGATCCAAAAGCATGTGCAAATTTGACACAAATTCAGTCATAAAAAATGGAGAAAGAAGCTTCAGAAACAGAAGAACCAGCTAAATGATGTTTAATACTATGTTTAAAGGATAAAGCATTGCGCTCTGACCCAAACTGACGTCAGCCAAGCAGCGTGTGGGACCAGAAAGCTGGTCTCAAAATTTAGAGCGCGCAGCTCAGTGTTTGCAAAGGTATACCAACCCCTGCCCTGTCTCTGAAGAGTAAAAGGAGAAGAAGGCACTTCAGGGAGCATCAGCCAAAGCCAAGCTGTCAAGAGATTGCCTTATAAAAGGTTGATAAGAGTAAGAAATGGGTATGCAGGATTGGAGGCTGTTGCCGTTGGTTTGCGACATAATGCTGACACGAATGAGGACGAATCACGTATATACTTAAGACTGCACCTTCAAATAACACACTTCAGGTTCCTCTTTCGAGTGAAATGAAATCAGGCTCATGTTATTTCACCCACAAAATGATGAAAACTTGGAGAAAGTCCTAACAACCATTTTATATTGCTTCCCAAACTGGGACCTTCCACGAAGAATGAATTTGCTGCACCAAACTAGAGAAGCTCAGGAGCCAAGGACCAGCAGGTCCAGCTGGCACCAGCGCCCCATCAAACCCAGCTATAAACTTGCTGAGCTCCACCCAAAAAAACAGCCTGAAGATTTTTTGCCCCCCTGCTCCTACCGAGCCTGCAGCGGGACTTGCCTTTGGAGACAGGAGCTGGGATTTCCAGCCCAAACCTGAAAATGGCCAATTTCTACTGACGTGCTCATGGGCTCATTCTGGGCTTTCGCCTGTATTGTGGTTTGGCCACTTTAATTATTTAGAAGGAAAAAAAAAGGGTGATGGTGTATTTCTTCCCACACAGGTCCTAATCACCAAATGTACGGACAGCAATGTCAGAAAGAGTGGGCAGCTCGTGATCCAGATGAAGAGGTAAAACCACCGGGGAATATCTTGGCCTTACAAGAGATCACTATAGATTCATGGTGTGAGTTACTAGTTAGGAGGCAGATTGAGGGGACTGAGGAGTTCTTGACCTGTGCACTAGCAGACCTGCTCAACAGACCCTCCACGCTGATTAATTTACTGCTGAAATGAGCAAACCCCAATCCATCGTTAATACGGAGGAGGCAGAAAATGATCTACAATCAATATCGATTGCAATTTCCCTCCAGTCCTCACCGTGCTTGACAAGACGAACATTTTTGCTTTGGGAAAACATCTCCACAGCAGTCGTGGTTTTGCGGGATGCGCAGGGGAGTATATAACCCTTGGGTGCTACTGAAGCTACCTCCATCTCAAGGGGAAGCTCTTCACTGTCACTTGACATGTATTGTGGAGGACATCTCATTTGCCTGAACAAAGATTTCACTCGCCTTTTAACTGGTGTGATTTTCAAGTGATTTACATTCAGGCTCTTGCCTCCAGATGGACCCGTCTTCAGACCACCTGAAGTTTCACCCAGTTTCCCCCAGTTTCACCCAGGCCCAGCTCTGCTTTTGTGGGAGAACGATTCTGTGGCACGAGACAGGTCTGATTATTTCAGAGCGCTGAATGCTCATGAGAAGAGCAATATCCTCCTCAATTTCTCCATCAGTCTATTTTGAGCAATTACAAATACTGAAGCCTCTGAGGGCTCCTTGGGTGAACGCTCCAAAGCATGGTTCATTTCTTTTTCTTGCCCCAAAGGTTTCCAGGGAAAGTTTATTGCATCTACATGCAACAAAATACAGCAAGGAAAAGCTGCCTCAATCAATATGCTTTACATGAACTGGCAACCAGGACTTGCCCTGGTGGCTACGTCCCAGACGAGGTGATTTGCCTGTGCACCCCTATCTCTCAAGTATTTGCTGTTAAGAGAAGTAAAGGGAAAAACATTGTCCATAAAGCCAGAGCTTTCCAGGCCACCCCCAAAAGGCTAGTTTTCCAGGCCATGAGGAATTGGGAGGGATATACAAATCACAGCAGCAATGGGACGAATTACCAGTTTCCCTCCTTCGCATTTCTCTCCTTTCTCCAGTTGTTGTCTGGTTCTTCCCAACAGGTCTTGTCAATACTGGGACATCATTTTCCAGAGACAGTATTTTTTCCCCAACTTCTTTCGTGTTTCTAAATAAGAAAGTGGAAATGCAAATGTATTTAACGGCTTCAAACATCTGCTTTCTCAAGTGCATGTTCTGTCTGTGGTAAAAAAATGAATAAATAAAAAAATAGGTAGCCATCTCTTCTGTCCATAGCTGTTAAAAAAAAAAAATCAGAAATGAAATCCTAGAGCCTGGAACAATCCCTGGTGAAGGAGCAGAAAGCTGGAACTGGTGGGAAGACGTAAGGCAAGACGTGATCAGAGGAGAAGTAAGAGGAAACCCTGACTGTGAACTTCATGTTGTGCCTGGCCTGATCCCCTTGTCTGAACTGTGATACGCCTGTTGTTCTCCAGTGGTAGGAAAAAACCCAAAAGGATGAGGTTTGACCTCTCGTAACACAATTTTCTTTCTCCCCTGGCAGTCTTCAGATTTCAACCCTGCCTTTTGTCTTCTGGCTCTTTCATTCCTGAGACTGAGACAATTTCAGTGCAAAAAAGGTGGAGTGGGCACAAGAGCAGCTTTGTTCCTCTTTAATTTCTGCTTTGGCTATGCCATGACCTTTGGCTAAAATGCGTGTTTAGCATGCGGAATTTTGCTTATGAAAATACGTGCCTCTGTCACCTTTTGCTTGAAACCACTGAATTATACTTTATTGGCACAAAACAGCGATTTAACCAAGTTTGGTAGTAAACGTGACAGCGGTTTAACAGGATTCGCTGGCAAGGTACACTTGATTATTTACTGCATGGAGGACAGGGTCAGACAAAACTGACAGGGAGACCTCCCGTGGGGTCGTGACGGTCAGAAAGGACCGCTCTGCGTTCTGAACTCCTTCTCAGAGAGGAGTCGGGGTGCGGCTGGGTCCAACCCTAGTCCCAGACTTGGTCAACGGCTTATGTCTAAAGGATTATATATGTGCGAAATCAATCCTTTATATCGCTTAGCTAAGATTTCAAAGTTCAGCATGCTACTAGTCACTTACCTGGGATCTGTTGCAGCAAGGAATCTCTCGACCTCGAGGGGGAACCCTGAGAGGCATCCCTACTCAAAGGCAGATCCCAGCGTACAGCCCGCTGCCGTGCAGGAGAGCTCAACAGGCCCTGGGCTGTCCACTGCTTAGAGAGCAAGATGATTGACTTATAGTCATATTTGCATGCCAGCAAGACGTTTGGGTCACTGCTCCAGACAGCCGATGGCTGCTGTGTTGCCATCCGTCCCCAAAGTCCAGCATAAGCTGGATGCGGTCATCACACCCCGCACCGGTGGGTTCTGCTTATGCGAAGGGCGGGAGCACACCACCTCAGCAAAGCCACCGGCGCTTGACCAACATCAGCTGGCTTGTGTAAGATTCCACAGCCTTTGTGTGTGTCTTGGGTCGGAGCTGGTGGCTCCTGGGAAGAGAAGGACAGCAAAGGGTGGTATTGCTTCTGCTCCCGGAGGAGATGCCAAGAGGACAACGCGGGCAGGGTCTGGGGACGTGACATGGTGTTTAACGTGGAAGCAGACCACTACTTTCCCAAACCTTCACCGGAGGCATTGCGGGGTGGAACAAGTGGCAGCCCTTGTGGGTTAAGACCAAGATGGGTGTCCTTTGGTGATCGCGTTAGCGTGACCTGGCCTCCAGGATGACTGATGGGGAAGCAGGTGACAAAGAGCAACGCAAGCACCCAAGATCACCGAGTACCTCCAGGCACTGGAAAGCTGCCCCCGGCATCCATCCAACTCCTCCATGCTGGGCAGAGAGAAAGGGACACCCGTGGGGCCAGGAGGATTGGGCCAGGACCACCCCGACCACCCCACCAGCTGCTGTTGACAAGAGACCGCTGCTGAGACCATCCCTCTCATGGCACCTGTGGCTCTCTCCCCCTGCCTTCAGAGCCCTTCACGACCCTCCGCTGAAATCTGGGGACCTCAGGATTTTGGCTGGTGCAGCAGCAGCTTGGCTCCTCCTCAAGCCAGCCAGCTGAGACTTGCTCTTCCAGGAGCCCCTAAGCCCTGTGGCCAAAGCGAGTAGGATATCCTTTTATTTAGGGACGTGTTC
Organism: Fulmarus glacialis; assembly: GCF_000690835.1. Taxonomy (NCBI): domain Eukaryota; kingdom Metazoa; phylum Chordata; class Aves; order Procellariiformes; family Procellariidae; genus Fulmarus; species Fulmarus glacialis. The sequence goes on along the minus strand of NW_009221051.1, from coordinate 16,687 downwards.
AGCTGTCAACCAAGAGGCAATCTGCTGACTCAGCAGCTGGTGGAGAATGGCATGCAGCCTTGTCAGCTTCAGTTACCCTTTCCCACCAAAACAGCACGCAACAAAAGAGGTCTTCTCCTCCCGCAGAATGGTGATGGCCTCACAGCAGTGCTGATGTGCACTGAGGACCCGGATGCCATCCCAGTGGTCCCAGCAAGGGGTACCGTGTTTCCCAGCTCCCCGGGTGTCCACCAAGCACGCCCCACCGGGAGGAGATGCAGGGGTGCCGCGGCAGCAGGTCACTGGGAGCCGTGTCCGGGCGAGTCGGGGCATCCCTGACCCCTGGCCGAGGGGCCTAGGGTCTCCAGTCCCCTCCGCAGAGCTGCTGCCACGCGGAAGGGTTTGGGGCTTGTTTCTTCTTTATTTACTCCTGGGTCCAGCCACGGGCCACGTGTCTCATCTGCAAACGTCTCCCACCGCTGGCAGCTGATTTATTTTCCTTTCAGCGAGGATTTGGGTCACGGCTGTGGTTCAGGGTTTTGAAAGAGAAAGAAAATGTTTAAGCGCAACAAAGGAGACAAAGCGATCAGGGAAAAGCCCTTTTGTACCTAGGGCAGAATACCACATGAAGCTGCATTTTTTTGCTTTGGACAAATTGTTTCTGCGTAACTGGAAAGAGAATTGAAATAAAAAAGATGTGTTCAAACAGGATTAACTTACGCAAGAAGTTGTACTACGGAAAGACGCTTAGAGAATTTCTTAACGATAGAAAAGTAAACATTTGCCTAATCTGATAATCTGATCATCCAACAAAATTTAAAAGCTGCAGGTGCCAAAAGTTTACGTGGATTGAGAAAGCAAGTGGGCAAAGACTTGCAATCTCCGTCACGGAGCATTCAGTAGCATCACGGCTGGCTTGGGAGGATGGGATATTGTTTGCAGGAGAAGTCCTGACGGACTTGCTCTGCTCTGCTGGAGGCAGGTACGGGGTAAGTGGGCGTTTCAGCTGGCGCAGGAGTAGCATCCGACACCGGTCCGCAAGGCCAGCACAAGGATGTCCAGCAACAGAGAGGAATCACTGTCATTCACTTCTACCAAGCAAATTCTAGTAACGAATTCTGTTATCAAAAACAACCCACAACAGCATTTGGAAAGACTGTTCTCCACCCAAAATTAAAAGTGTGATTAATTACAATTTTTATTGAATTTCAAAAACACTAGTACTGCATTGCCTCTAAGGAGATGTATTTCTGCTGTGGTTTTTCTCCACAGACCTGTTAGATCTCTTTCTGAACCACGTTGGTAGTTTTAAAGGTCCAGGGGTAACAGTGCCAGCTCTGAGAGGGCAATAGTGAATTTTGTGTCTCTGATGAAGCCCGGAATCAACTGAGTTACAAGGGGGTCCAGACCTCCAGATCTCAGGGAGATTGCAGGCACTATAAAGCTAACTACATGGGAAAGGCTACACAGGATCCATCGTGTCTCAGAGAATAGATCACTGTGATATTGGTCTTAATGAAACGTCTAAAAACCCAGTTTCCTCATCTGTGTTTCCTGTACTTCGCAAATAAACATGGTTGATGAAGGAAAGAAAAAGAAAAAAGAAAAAAGAAAAAAAAAAAAGAAAAAAGAGGGAAAAGAAAGAGAAAAAAAAAAAGAAAAAAGGGAGGAAAAAAGGAAGAAGAAAGGAAATGAAGTGCCACTCAGGAATAGCATAAAGGCTCCTCTCCCCACCCTGTCACTGCTCTAGTTAAAAGCAGAACATTTTAATGAACTACATTCAGGTGGTCCAAATAGTGACAAATTTCAAAATCCTTTAAAGATAGCATTAATCTTACAAGACACATCAGCAAAAAATGTATCAAATCAAAACAGCAGCTTTACGGATGCCTCTTCATCATGTCAACGATTTCCTGGTACAAAACCTCGGTTGCATCGAGCTCCAGTACGAAATCCAGGTGGTTCCACTGGGGAATCACCTTGTGGTGGACCAGGTTCCTGACCTGGGGGAGCAGGAGGGCAACGTCCTGGGGATCATAGAATCATAGAATCATTAAGGTTGGAAAAGACCTCTAAGATCATCAAGTCCAACCATCAACCCAACACCACCATGCCCACTAAACCATGTCCCTAAGCGCCTCATCTACACGTCTTTTAAATACCTCCAGGGATGGGGACTCCCCCACTTCCCTGGGCAGCCTGTTCCAAGGCCTGACCACTCTTTCAGTAAAGAAGTTTTTCCTAATGTCCAGTCCAAACCTCCCCAGGCAGTCCACTTCACCAGTCCAGATGGCCGTCGGCACTTTCATGTCCTTCACGTTGTAGAGCAGCGGACCCATCTGAAGAGACAGAAAACTAGAGATTCACAAAGGAGAGGCATTGCTGCAATGCAATAAAATACGCACCACCCAAGAGCAATTGCTATTCTTTGGGAATTAAGGGAAAAAAAACCCTGGAAAGGCTTTCTTTTAGAAAGAAGAGAAATTTTATTAAAAGATGTGGTACAACCTTATACGCTACAATTTAATGAGTAAATTAAATTAGCAAATTTAATTCAAATTAATTAGTTAATTAGTTCTGGCCTGTTAAAAATTCTGGTTCTGATGCTACAGACAATTCCATCTATTTTGATAAGCAGGCAAAATTTTAGCTGTCCTGATCTAACACTGGTGGATCATCCTGCTTCAAGCAGGAGGTTGGACCGGAGACCTCTAGAGGTCCCTTCCAACCAGCTCTGCTGTGGTTTGTGGTTACACTTCATGCAAGGACTAGTCTTTCCTTCAGCTTCGTAACAGCAGGAAAATGTTCGGAAGCAATTTCTTGAAAATAAGACACATCTGGAGGGTTGCTTTAGCTCAACACCACGAGGACTTGCCATCAGGTGATTTGTCAGCATCATATATCCTTACCTGCAGCGTAATTATTCGAGTTAAGAAGCATGCCACTTTCTGAACAAATTGATTTTTCTTGCTTAAGGAAGAAAGAAGCTTTTTTTCTGTCTCTGGTTCTCTTCTTGCCACAGAACAAGAATTGCCTGAGCTCCCAAGGGATGCAGAGTTAACTGCTCACCATTCACCTTGTGACTTCAGGTCTGGGTGGCAAAAGGGCTTAGCACCTTGCTTTCCATCATGGCTACACAATTTACAACCAGCATGGAGACTTCAGTTTTACACGTTTCAGATAGTAACTGGTCACACAGTCATTGTTGCTTTTCTATGGCAGATTATGGACTCTAATAAAAATGCTCGATAAGTGGAAAGCATCTAATACTTTATTCCATTTAGAAGGTATTTGTAAAATAGAGCTCAGAATAGAAAATACGGTTCCAAGCAGAGGTCTTGCTGACTTGCTACTTGTGTGCCCAATTTGTGAAGAGAGGACAATAAATTCAGAGGAATCGCACCAGGCACGAATGGGAACAGAAGGTGTAAGTGAAAGGGAAGACCACGACCTTGGCCATTTGAAGCAGCTGTCTATAGTGAAGACTGCTATACATGCTCCCCCCCGTCATAAGCTCTCAGTGCACCGCTTTGAACTCCCTGCAGCAAGTTCAGACAGGCAATGGTCTAAATGAAATCATAGTTCTGTGGGGGTGCAATCAGTTTAAAAGAGGAAACTCAAAAGTTGGTTTTCATCATTGAACTGGCAAGATTTTTCAAGTATATCTCACATGTCTGCCATGGGCCCAGTACCATTAATTACTGTCATTAATTTGGGTAAATTAATAGAGATTATGTTTATATGGTTTGTGGTTGACACCGGGATGGGAGGAAATTAAAATGTTCTAGAAAATGCGATTAGAACTCAAAATGTTCCTTGTAGACTGAAGAATTGGCCTGAAACGATACGATCAAAGATGTGTTGTTTGGAAGGAGCCTCTGAACATCTCTTGTCTAACTGGAGCAGGACTATCAGCAATACAAGGTCAGGGTGGCCATGGCTTGACCCTGCCAGGACCTGAACCCCTCCAGCGTGGAGACCCCCCCATCTCCCTGGGCACCTGTCCCAGGGGAAGAAAGATTCCCCACCACCAACCTGATCCCCCTGGGCTGTAATTGGTGCTCATTGCCCCTAGTTCTGCTCTTTGTCACTCACTACTCATCAGATAAGCTGAAGTCCAGTAAAAAATCTTATAAAAAATTATTCATCGAAAAGAAAAACTGGTGGACATATACAGAACGAGGACTAACACCGCTGAGCAACAGCACTTCAGAAAATGGAGCCTGTGTTCTTGCTACAAACAACACAAAGTTATTTTGGGGTCTCCGAGCAGGAGCGCCACACTAGGAAGAAGCTGTGCTGAAGATGCATGAAGTGGTGAGGGTCCAGGAGAGATCAAGAAGCGGCCATCTGAATCCACAATCTACAAAGAAATGTGCAAACAGCCTGGTACATTTAGCCCAGGGAAGAGAGAATGAGGGCAGCATAGCACACTTTCAGTGTCAGAGGGGCTCTGGTATTGACTGTTCTCCATGCCCACAATGGGAAGAAGGAGAAATAATCAGCTTAATTGGTAATAAGCTTAACTGGATGCTGTCCAGGAGAATTTCTTCCACAGTCTGACTGCTAACGGGCACTCGGGCTGCAGGGCAAGACTGGAGCTAGTCTGAAACAAGACCCCTGAAATGTGCTTGCTGTGGATGGCAGGGTCCTCAGCTCCAAATGTTTCTCTTTGCAGGTCCTCTCCTTTGGGGCCCCTCTACTTGACGATGTACAGGCAGCTCGAGAAGCTGCTGAGCATTTTATGAAGGGGTGAAAACAAAACCAACAAAGATACCATGATGTGTTGCAGCAACCAACACAAGAGACTGACCACAAAGGACCATTAAAATGCTCCGTACTCTGTTTTGCATAGGAAAGTAGCTGGGAAGGTTTACCTGCAACCAGTGGATTACATTTTGTACTGAAGTCCCCGCTGGGGAGTGTGCCGTGTACACATCTACTCAGCTCTGAAAAGAAACGAGCGCATTTCACAATGGGTTTCACCTGGCTCCACAAAACAGGGCAGCCAAGGCTTTGTCCTTCAGAAGGACACCAAGGGCCCTCTGCAGATTTATTCCTACATACCGTATTTATGTTCTTCCAGGTAAATCCAAAGAGCATAGACGAGATGCTCTTGCAGGTCTTTGAGCAGGCACAGACACTCTGTGCCTGCTCAAAGACCTGCAAGAGCGTCTTGGTCCTTGGAAAGGACCAGCTCACCCAAGGCAGTGTGCGGTAGGAACTCTTTGGTGCCAAACATCTGTAAAATTGCAAATGTACTCATAAAATACAAAGACTGGTCATGCTTTTCCTCAAAGCACCACCACCTCAGAGCTTCTATTTTATCCCCATATTGATGTATGAGGTTGCCCACGAGTGGACCCTTCCTTACACCCCGTTAAACGCTTCTGTTCCACGTTTTTTACGTGCACGGCTCCTTACATTCATTGCATTCTTGCGTTAAATGGCGGGGCTCAATTCACAGTCTCTGCATTGGTTTTATTCGCCAACGTTTTGACACCTGCTGTGTGCATGTCTGCCCATTCCACTAGCTCTCTTGGCTCTAATTCTGCCAGAACATTTTGGGGAGTAAATTCAGGACAGGACAGACAGACTCTGGACCAAGATGTGTGATTCTCTTCATTCTGAAAACAGATGGAGCACAGAGTTCCTCCCTCTGTAAATGATTTAAAACACGCTGTGTCGGTAATTTCACAATCTCTATGAAAAACTGTGTTCATTTTGGCTATGCAGAATATAGTCTGGAGCAACGTACCTTAAGCCCATAATCAGAAAAGAATGCGAGCTTTTTAAATGGACTTCGAAGAAACGTAACTGTGGTCACAGGTGCTAAAGCAAAGTACATCTTGATTTTCTGAGCCAGCTGAGGCATAGTGGAAAAGGCCATAAAAGCTGCAAAGAAAACCAAAGAAGAAAAAAACAGCTCACTCGTTCAAGACTTTCATGTATACAGTTTAACTTTGGGAAGAACTGTTTTACAAATCCCAAAGACAATGTAGACACCCTATACTATCATCAAGATCAGTCAAAAGGACCCACCATGCCTTGCGAATGACTGATATAATATAACTGCTTCTGTCCCATTTTCTGCTCAATAAAGTTTACAATTGCCGGGAGGTCATATTTAGCCATTTCATCAAAGCTGCAGAAGGCAGAGTAGTCATCTTAACGAGCGGTGTAGCATCTACATCTGAACAACCATCACCAACAAACCACAAAACCAGCGGGGAGGGCAGGACAACCCCACAAATTTCTTCATCCTACTGAGTGTGTCCTTGGGGTTTCCACCTAAAATAAGTGGATGTGCTTCAGTTCAGCCTGGTTCATTCCTCCCCGAGCTAGGGCAGCATCACCTTTTGAAGATGAAAGAAGTCAGTTCTTTCTGAGATCCTCAAACTACCCGTTTACCTGAAAACCCAGAATTCCTCCCGTTTGGGAGACAGGACCAGATGTCGCTTGGACCAAGTGTTCCCTCTGCTGTTGCCTATCCAAACGTCGTAGCCAGCGTCTGCGAGAATGAAGCCCAGGCTGTTGTTGGCCAAATTGGTAACCCAAATTGCCTTCTCCAAATAAACCGTGTTGCAGAAATGTGACGGGCCTTGGACTTGGAAGACAGGCATCACGATGACTTTTTTTTTTTTTAATGCTGTCTGTCATCATCTGAGACAGTTTAGGGGCTCTTTTCCTCGTTTATTACGGCAGCCAAAGTTTCCAGAGGTTTGTGTCAGTGTTAGGTAGGTCTCTTCCCCTTGATTTCAGTAAAACAGTTTTGCTACATAGCAGATGCGCTTGGTGCACCATGTCTCAGAACACTTTGCCTTTTATCCCCAACACACCTTCCTACCTCCTCTGCAGATGACCTGTCATTAAGAAAATTAACACCTAGAGTTGAGGGACAGTATAAAAAAACCCGAAGTCTTCCCATGCTCCTTATTTTCTTCAACCCTTGAACAATGCTGGAAGGTCTTCCCCACCTCCAGCCATGTCCCACCAAGATGTGCTCTTGCGTTCTTTGCTGGAGCGACAAACTTCACCAGGAGGCAGAATAAGTTTTTCCATCTGGCCTACCGTTACTTCAGCCACGCTGTCGGGGCTTGGAGGGAAAGGTTTGAACACCCAGAGATGGGGAAGAGAATTGAACCTTGTCTCCCACACCCTGTGGCAGGTCCCTCATTATTACCATAAATATGTATAATACGTCATGCAATATTACTATTTCAGAGACACCTCACAGCATCTGCTTTTGTCTCCAAGGACACTCTCCACTGGGTATTTTCAGAGACACAAGCAGAGCCGTACCTACACTCTGCATCTCAGCAGGCTTTCGGCAGAGAGGCTTTGCCGGGAGCGTTAGCAAAACTTGGGCTGCCCAGGGAGATCTGTAGGCAAACATGGAGGTGCCTGGAGATGTGATAGGATAAGATGCCCCTTTTCATGGATCTAGAGCCTCCCAGTTGTCACTCCTCACAGGACAAGAGGGTCCCCTGGAAGCTCCTCAAGGACTATCAAACCGCTCTGCTGATCTACCACATGGCTGCAGGATCACATATAAGAAGCCAGGCTCCCAGAGAAAATCCAAGGCGTGCATGAGGCACCAGTGGGTAGGATGGATGGGCTGCTTCTCATTGCTAGGATTGCAGCCTGCCGGGTGCATGGGGCATCACCCACGCTCTCCACGCAGGGTGAGAAAACATCACTGCAAGGGATCAGCCTTCCCTACAAATTCTTATTGATCAAAACAGAGGCTACAGATACCAAGCCATGGAGAACCTTGAAAACCCTCTTGCACAAGCCCTGGTATCCCAGTCGGAAGACAACAGCATAAGGTGTGGGTTTCCTGTATGACACGGATATCAATTTTATCTTGGCGTCCAGCATTTCCTCTCCCGTAAGGAATTCTGTTTAGCTGAAGGATATAGCCATCTTCTGACACCACATCATACTCCTCACTGGGGTATCCCCAGAAGGAGACCATTTCACTCAAGAAGAAAAAGGCAAAGAACAATGTTTTCAAGGCTCCGTGATGTTTGCCTTCAAAGTAATCCGTAAACATAGTATTTAACTATCAATATTTTATACTGGCTGTTTCCCAGAAACTTACTGCCTCTGCTCCAATGCCATCATACTTACAACGTTCATCCACGCTTCTGGATTCTTAGAACATGGAAAATTAAAGAGGCATTGCCTGGATACCATCCCATGGACCATGGACGTCAGAGCTAGAGCCAGCCACGTCCTCGCTTTGCCTAGAACAACAAACCCACGGTGTCAGTGCCGTTGGAAGCAGGGGAGCCTCAAACGAGATCCGCGCTTACCGGGTTTTGATTTCATACCACTTAGATGCTCGCTTGATGTCCAGAGAGAAACACTGCTCACCGATCAAAGCCCAGGAGACACAGCAGCACACGGGGAAGAACAACCTGTGCTTTCACTGTAAGCTAACAACGGGTGATTTCCAGCAGGATTTTCTTCCTTTCCAGGAAGCAGAGATGTGGCAGGAAAACACTCCAGGTAGGACTCTGACTTAGTCTGGTGGCCTAGATGACCACTTAAAGTGTTAATGCATGTGCAGTGATCAGGAAACACACCTCAGCTGGGATATTTTCAGGGAGGTGGAACAGACCTTCAGGAATTCCAGTAAGGGGCAAGGCAGCAATCCTTGCAATGCTCTACAGACCACTGGAAATTGCAAGATCACATGCGTGATCTTTTTTTCTGTTATTTTTGTCTAATATATCTGCTCCTGTCCAAAAGACACCAGAAAACACCTTTGAACCCCAGTCTGTAGTGTAATTAACTGCTGGAGCTCAAGGGCAACTTGGTGCTTTCTACAGGAATTGCAGGACTGCAAGGCGAGGCATGTCAAACAGAAAATCACTGAGCATTTAATTACGGCTTTAAAAACAATCCATTACAGAACTGTGGGCTCCCATTTTAAACGGTAAATGCCAGCGTTCACCACATGGTCCCCCCAGCAGACTGACAGCTGTGCAAACACTGTCTCCCGCATCACCTTCAGTAAATAGCTACAGGTTTCTCACCTCAGCAAGACACACAAGGCAGAGAAATGTGAAGTCCTTCACATGGGAGGAAAAAAAACCCCGTGCCACTAGACCGAGTAAAAAGAAACACACCAGGCAAAAATCAGCTTGAGGAGAAGGAGGTGGGAATTGCTGGGGACGACAAGATTATCAAGACTGCACCCTGGCAGTGATGAAGGCTGCACCGGCTGGAGCGCAGGCAGCGGGACCGGGGAAGAAGCTATTGCCTCTGCTGGGCACTGGGGAGGCCACAGCTGCATACTGGGACTTTTCGGGGCTGCCCAGTACAAGACCCATGTAACAAACTGGAGCAAGTCCCGTCCAGGGCTACTGCATTGGTGGGGTGGAGGCCAGGAGAGGCTGTGGGAGCTGGGCTTGCTCAGCCGGAGATGAGGAATCGAAGGGGGACCCAACGGCATCTCCCCCTGCCCAAAGGGGTCCCGGAGGCGGCGGGGCCGGACTCTGCTGGGGGGGCACAGCGAGAGCCCCAGAGGCACCGGCACAAGCTGCAGATCCCAAGCCAGACTTTCTCATATCAATACACAAAGGATGAAGGGTGTTACTTGTCGAATCAGTTATGGCACAGCGCAAGCCTCTTCTCCCCTCTCTCTTCCAGCTGCGTTACAGGAAAGGGTATGGCCGAGAGGGAGGGCTTTGTAACATTGCCGTGCTGTTTGCATCACCCATTAAGACAACTGTCCAAGTCTACCCAGGAGGCAGAGGGAGGATAGCAGGTTGATTTTGATCAGTCGAATAAGAGCCAACACTGCATTCACTCCCTAAATAGAAATAAAATCATGAAAAAAAAATCTCTAACCACTTGCCCTTCTCCTTGATCATAGTGAAAAAGAGAAGAATTTATTACATTTAGTTCAGAGAAGGACATTTATAGGTGCAAATCTATGTCTGAATTGTATCACCTTACTTGGGAGCAATGTATCTGCCAGCAGACCTAGATGCCACTTAATGATACTGGGTTTAACACATTTTAAAAAA
>NW_009221051.1:2059-6655 GCF_000690835.1 Fulmarus glacialis | reverse complement strand
CCCCTGCCACAAGAGGTGGTGAAGGCAAATGGGAACAGCAGGACGTTTTACATAAAGTTATGGGCAATAGGTCCATAAATAGATACTGAAAGGACTGGGCAGGGTTTTTCCCTCCAACAACAGCTGTAGGTGCTAGTGACCAGAAGGTGATGGACCACCGGGCAGAGAAGACTGGGCTGGACCAACCTCTAGATCTGACCCAGCAAATCAGATTTTGGTCCCCTGTTCTCAGACAAACACAGGCAGTCGGGTTGGAGTTGTTTTCCTTCAGTCGGAGCCATAAACACCATCCACACTCACACTTAGAAAGAGACCCAGCCCTACCCATGTTTTTCCCACGCTCACGTTTATAAAAGCAAAGCTACCAGCCCAGCCGAGGGGTGGCACAGCTCCTGCAGAAGGAGACGGGGAGATGCCAGCCCCCCGGATGGATAGACGGTATAGGGAAGCGGTGCCTGGCGTGCAGAGGGGATGGAGACGGGGCACACGGCGGCAGCAGAGGACTGGTCGTCACCCCTCGCTGGTGCACGGCGCAGCGCTCTTCATCTCTCTGAAGGCAACCGTACTTGAACTGTCTGGTGGGTGGGGTAGCAAGAACAAAGACTAAATGTAAACACACTGAGATATTAAATATATAAATTGTTAGGCAATACCATAGTTTAGAAAGTATAGTTGCCCAGAATTTGTTTGTGCAGGCCGGTTAAATACTGTTTAGGCAGAGTCAAATAACTATGGACGTTTAAAGGTGATTTCCATCGATAAAGTGATTTAATTGATAACTCTGAAGAAAGCTTCCAGCTTCAGGTTTCAATGGGCATTTTATTTATTTATTTATTTATTACAAGGTAAATAATTAAGTTATTGCAAGGAAGATTGAAGTCTAAAATGGATTTCCAATGGCAGATCCTGTGTTTTAGAAATGATGACGTGCCAGACAGAGCTCTACAACCCTTTGTTGTAGGCTATTATGGACAGAGCTCTTAAATGTGAGCTGGAGATTAAATCCCAGGCAACAGTCTAAAAACATCTGTACTGGGTCTGGCTGGGATGCAGTTAACTTTCTTCATAGCACAGGGATGGGACACAGCCAATTGGCCAAAGCAATACTCCATGCCATACAACGTCATGCTCAGCAATAAAAACTGGGGAGGGGGATGTTGTCTTCCAAGGTAGCTGTCACTCAGAGACTGGCTGGGCATTGGGCTGCTCCTGGGAGGTGGAGAGTGATTGCCTTTGCATCACTTGTTTTTATTCTCTTTCCTTCACTTACTAAACTGTCTTTCTCTCGACCCAGTTTTTTCGCTTTTGCTCTTCCTATTCCCTCCACCTGTCCCACTTGGGGGTGGGGGGTGGAGCGAGCGAGCAGCTGTGTGGGTGCTTAGCTGTTGGCTGGGGTCAACCCACCACAACATCCTTGTTCTTCACACCCTTACAGGAAAGTACAAAGAATGCCTAAGCACCCTATCCTACACACACACTACGGGCAGGGATAGTTACCCTTCTCCATCACCCATGTCAGGGCTGTGGCTGTCTTCTGCCCTGCCTTCCTGGAATTTTTTTGCTTTGGAAATCACAGTGCAGGCTCAATAGGGAATTGGCTGTCAATCTGCAGTGGACCTGAGATGTGTCCAACGCATGCACATAGATTTGGCAATTGGTCCCCCTCTTTAAACACAGCCATAGTAGAACGTTGGTTCATCATTTAGAGGTCTGGAGGTTAAGAGTGTCTTGCTTTTAGGGTACAGAAGCCACACTTCACTGAGTAAGACACCTTTGACTTTCATCTTCTGAGAAAACAGATAATGGAAGTCTATAGTCCAGGGAAAGGGCAGGGCAACTCTGGTCACACTCATCTGGAGGCACTGTCCTCCCTGAAAGATGCAAGACTAAGATCGCACTCACAGTCATAAGAGTCCCATAGCACTTGAAGAATGAGACATTATCACAGGTCTTGCAAGATGCTCAGGCCTCTCAAAGGTCATATGCAGCTCTTGCTGAAGCATCATCACTGTAGAGGCTGAATGGGATCAAGGAGAGGCCCTTGAGCTTCATTACATAGTCATGACATCAAGGAAATGTTGGTGGGAAAGGACCTCTAGAGGTCTTTATCCACGGTTCCACCAAAAGCAAGATTATTCCCAGTACTGGATCAGATTGGCCCTGGCTTTGAGCAGTCAAGTTTTGGAAATCACCCAGGATGGAGATCCCTCACCTCTGTGGTGACTGCCCCAGGGCTGCTCCCCACTCCCCAGAGAAAGAAGCATTTCCACATGTCTAGCATCAACATCCAAAGGTGCAACAACATTTTCCCTTAACATATCATCTGCCACTACAGAGAGGCATTTGGCTCTATTACCTTTTGCCCTCCAAGGAGTCATAGGCTGCTCTCAGCCTGCTCTCAGCCTCCCCATGACCAGACCCAATAAACTCAGCACCATCCTCCTCTCGTTTTAGGGTCGCTGCCGGTTTGTCAGCCTCTACGGGGCCTCACCGGTGTCTCCACATCCCTCGCACCAGGCAGACCAAAACTGGACCTAGCACCCAGACGTGGCCTCCCTTGCACCGAACAGCGGGGGTGATACCTAACTGAGACCAGGCGGCCACCTGTCTGCTCCTGTAGGCCAGACTGCGGTTCTCCGACTTTGAAGTGAGAGCACATTGTTGGCCCCTACTCAGTTTGGCGTCCGCCACCCCTCCCGGGTCCTTTCCAGTAAGGCTGCTACGCCACAGCTCCTAATTAGAGCGTTATCGTGCCCTGCCCTCATCCAGGGCTGCCTGCCACCGGCACATACTTCAGGTGGGTGTTTGGCCCCAAAGCAGAAACATGTCTTACATCCGAGAGTTCTCACCCAACTCATGGAGCCCTTTCTTGCAACACTCGCTTTCTTTGCTAGCAGTCCACGTGGCATGTTCTCCAGTGAGCACAGAGCTTTTTCCATTGCAATGTACTGTTCTTCTTCAGGTGCTTCCACTACCCATTGTGCTCAAGTTTAATAATCATATTTTCTATAAAATTATTGCCAAAGATTCTGTCTTAATTCTTGATATTTGTCTTTCGGCCTCAATTCTTCGACTGTCTTAATACTCTTCTATGACTACCTTCCTACCTGCTTTTACCAGGCCATAGTTTAGCAAGAAAATGCACGTTTATGAAACTCTACTGAACTCTCTTGCAAATTAAGCAGCAGTGAGAATCCAGGTAACATCCAGAACAATAAACCATTCCGAAGCACATTTAACATACAGACCATTTGGTCATAGGCCAAACATTTATGAGGTTTGAGAAATCTCCTTTTCATGAATAAACAAGTAAATTGTAGTGACAAACCACTGCCCAGCCCACCGGCAGATATACACCCGTGCAGCCCAGCAGCTCTTCTAGAAGACAGCAGCTACAACCGAATTCCATTCAGGACCTCCCATGCCCCTGAGCAAGGCTGAATGCAAAGCCAGAGATGCCCCGAGCCCTAGGACCACAGTGGACTTCAGCTTTGACACATCTACGTCCTGGGCACCTGATGCCCAAAGAGAATGGCCAGCTCTGAACTGCTGCCTGCGCCATCAGCATGGTGCACGGAGAGCGGGTGTCGGGGGGGATCCACAGCAGGGAGGGTGCAGAGCAAGATGCCAACGGGTACTCTCCGTAGGAGGTGCTGGGGAGGGAGACACAACCTCCTGATGCTTCTTCCCAGGGCAACGGTGCCAAGAAGAGAAAACCTCCCACCAAATCTGAATTCACAGCTCTAAACTCTTACATGTTGGAAAGTCAGTTACATGGCCAATCTCTTTTTTTTAAAAAAAAAAACAAGGAAGCCCCAGACTGAACACCCGTTCTCCTCCATGACTGCCCCACAACCCATATGGGAAGGGGAAGCAGGGGCTCCAACTTCTCTCCAAGAAGTGCCTGTTAAACAACATCTGCCTTGAGGCCAACTCGGAGCTCCCATTGAAGATGAGTATCATCAACACCCTCAGCAGGTAAGCCCTGTCCCTTCGGTGCAAGGAGCTCCACCTAAGGGACTTTACATCAGTCTGTTGCTAAACACCTATGCCAAAGTGTCAGGTTGGGGTGTCCCCCATACCACAGTGATCCTATCAGCCGTTCTCTGGAACTTCTTCTCTCACCTACACAGCTCGGTAAGGATAGTAATCCAAATACTTCCCCCGGTCGCCCACTCTCAAGGCTGGCAGGATGGGAGCTTGTTTTCCTGAATTGTGGCTACTGGACAAATGTCTGGCAGCGCATTAAAGGCAAGAGGGGCACCTCTGCAATGACGACAGCAGGCAGGGTGAAAATCCTTCAGCTCCTGCCTGTAGGCTCCAAGAAGAAGCATTATCAGGCCAATGAAGATGTCCTTAGAAACTGCTGGTTGTCACCTCCTGGCAGATGTCTTCTGTAACCATTGCCCAGAAAATTTCATCTTTCCCCAGGCAGAGGCGGTGCACGCATGCCACCACCCCTCAGCACTATCTACTCCAGTCTCAGCATCTCAGTATCCCACTTTCCTAACATCAAGCCATAGCTTCTTGCAAAATACAAGCTACTGCCGTGCATGGTTACACAAAAACTCTGGATGTTGGAGACAGCCCATCAAC
>NW_009221051.1:0-2022 GCF_000690835.1 Fulmarus glacialis | reverse complement strand
TGCTGGGTAGCACCTCCAGGTGGGCAGGTTTTGATTACGCTAGAAGCTGTTCAGTAGGGTGGATCAGACCCAGTTCCAGAGCATTCCTGGATGACTGGTGCTGGGACAAAGTCAATCCCATGGCAGAGATGGCTTATCACAGAATCACAGACTGGTCGAGGTTGGAAGGGACCTCTGGACGTCGAACCCCCCCTGTTCACGCAGGGCCACCTAAAGCCGGTTGCCCAGGACCATGTCCAGATGGCTTCTGAATATCTCCAAGGATGGAGACTCCATCCTGGGCAATCTGAACCAGTGCTTCGTCACTCTCACAGTAAACAAGTGTTTCCTAATGTTCAGAGGGAACCTCCGGTGTTTCATTTTTGCCCATTGCCTCTGGTCCTGTCACTGGGCACCAGTGAGAAGAGCCTGGCTCTGTTCTCTATGCACCCTCCCCGCAGGTATTTATGAGATTCCCCCCGTGAGCCTTCTCCCGGCTGAACAGTCCCACCCCTCTCAGCCTTTCCTCATAGGAGAGATGGTCTGGTGCCCTAATCATCTTTAGTGGTCCTTTGCTGGAGTCTCTCCAGTTGGACTTTCTCTTGTACTGGGAAGCCCAGAACTGGTTCCAGCACTGCAGGTCTGGTCTCACCAGTGCTGAGTAGGGGGGAAGGGTCACCTCCCTCGACCTGCTGCCAACACTCCTCCTAGTGCAGCCCAGGACATCATTCGCCTTCTTTGCAGAAGGACACATTGCTGGCTCACGTTCAACTTGGTGTCCACCAGGACCCCCAGGTCCTGCTTTCCAGTTGGGTGTCCCTCAGCGTGTACTGGTGCATGGGGCTGTTCCTCCCCAGGTGCAGGACTTTATATTTCCCCTTGTAGAACTTCATGATGTTCCTGTCCATTTTTCCAGCCTGCAGAGGTCCCTCTGGATGCTAGCATGACCCTCTGGCATATCAGCCACTCCTCCCACTTTGGTGTCATCTGCAGACTTGCTGGGGGTACACTCTGCCCCACCATCCAGAGCATTAACGAAGATGTTAAACAGGACTAGACCCAGTATTGACCCCTGGGGCACACCGCTGGTCAATGACTTCCAACTAGACTTTGCACTGCTGATCACCATCCTCTGGGCCCAGCCATTCAGCCAGTTTTCAGCCCCCCTCACTGCCTGCTCATCCAGCCCCTACATCAACAGCTTCTCTGTGGGGATCTTATGGGACACAGTGTCAAAGGCCCCAGTGATGGCCAGGTAGACAATATCCACTGCTCTCGCCTCATCTACCAGTCATGTCACCGCAGAAGTTTATCGAATTGGTCAAGCATCATTACTCAACGTTCCACGCTACTCAAAACTCAACACATGCCAGGTTAAGGCTCGCTGGGGGCAGAGGTCTTTTGGCAAGACATCGGTTCTTCAAGTACACATTTCACTGCCCACCACTGATCGTCCCAGTGGATTATCAGTTGGGTTTTCACAATTAACAGTGTCAGTTTAACAGCTCCATTTACTCCTTGCAGCTCCCTGCTTGACCCCTTTCTCTCGGCAAGGTGGAGCTCAGCCTTTCACAGGCTTCTTTATCTCTGCTGGCTTTATCTCTTGCCATCCGACCATCCTTGAGAAGAAGAGCTGAGCAGCTGTCAGTCTTTCCGTGTAACGGGTTGTCCCGCTATAAAGCTTGGAGATGTCCCTTAGACCTTGCACCAGTCACTTCTTTGGTCTCATCCCAAGAGGCTGCTGTCACCGTGGTCAATACTCCATGCTGGCCTTTCTCTCTGCACGGGGGTCCCCGTCCTGCCGTGCCCACCTCCACCTCCGCCCCCCGGCACTTGTGCCCCTCACCGGGAGGACGAGGTCGGGGCTGGGGCCGGGAGAGGAGCAGGGGGCCGCCGGGAGCCTCCTGCATTTCGGGGAGGAGGAGGAGCGGCAAGGGCAGCGCGGGGTGAGGCGGGCAGAGGCCACCGAGGTGGCCGGGGGCTGGGGCAAACCCTGGCCCAGGAGGCACCGGTGGGGAGGGGGGAGCACGGGCGTGCGTGCGG
>NW_009221050.1:0-2242 GCF_000690835.1 Fulmarus glacialis | reverse complement strand
GGGAGAGGGGATGTGATGCGCGGGGTGGGGGGATGCGATACCCCTAGAGAAAGCAGTACCTGGGGTGATGCAATACCCGGGGGTTGCTGCAGTACTCGGTTGGGGGGCTGCAATACCCGGGAGGATGTGGTACCTGGGGGGATGTGGTACCAGCGGGATGCAGTGTCTTGGGGAGGGATGCAATTCCCTGCAGGAGATGATGCAATACTCAGCATGGGGATGCATTGCCCGGGGGCATGCAGTACCCAGGGGAAAAGCAGTGTCCTGGGGGGATGCAATTCCCTCCCTCCAGTGCCTGGGGGGATCTGGCTGGGTGCAATGCCCTGGGGGGAGGGACCCTGGGGATGCAGATATCACAATACTGGACCTGCAGCTTGCTGGTCCTCAGGCAAACCTCAAAACTGGAACTTAAGCTATGATTCAAGGCCCTGGAAGATCTGCAGAGCTCCTGCAGTTGGACTCCACCCTGCAGCATGGCTGGGACTGCACAGCTCCCACACATCCTGCTTACAACAAATCCTCCAAAAACCGCCCTATGGCTCCTTGCTTGTGGCCTCCTGGCTTTTTCTGTCCATTTCCTCTTCTCTTGACTGCAAGTCATTTTGTCTTGGCAATGAGTATCGGAAAATAGCTTCACAATAACTATGAAAGGGAAGGAAAAGGGCTATTTGGAGGATAACATTTCATGGCCAATTAGCAATTCTTTATAAGAAGTGGGTAAATTCTCCCTCTGCCCATCAAGAAGAGAGCATTAACCTCCGTTCATCTCCCCTGAAGCAGAAGAAAATTGCTGATGGTGGCCCAACCAGTTGACTAACCACTTGACCCCACCAAGTGTATTTTAGAAAGAGCAATATACGAGACTGCAAACCTTGAGAACAAGGCACATACGCCTGAGGATCGTTACTAGAAACACTCAGGGCCACACAGATGAAAATGCTGCACCAGTTATATACCAGTTAAGTGATAACCCAGATTCCCAGGGCTCGATGTTTAAATTGCTGTTGCTTAAGCACACTCTTTGACCTATGTACTCTGGACAGGTTGGGATTTCACATGATGAGTGTTATGAAAAGCAATCAGCAGGTTAGAGTTCACAATCAGCTTACGCAGGAAATAACTGAGGGTAATAATACTGGGATTTGGTAAAGAAAATACAGTCTGCAAAGACTTTACCCTTCTTCTCCAAGCATTCCTTCAAAAGCCATAGAAAACCCTACTGTGTCACAAGCACAAGTCTTATGAGGAGTGGCTGAGGGAACTGGGGCTGTTTAGCCTGGAGAAGAGGAGGCTGAGGGGAGACCTCATCGCGCTCTACAACTACCTGAAAGGAGGTTGTAGCGAGGTCGGGGTTGGTCTCTTCTGCCAAGTAACTAGTGATAGGATGAGAGGAAATGGCCTCAAGTTGTGCCAGGGGAGGTTTAGATTGGATATTAGGAAAAATTTCTTTACTGAAAGAGTGGTCAGGCCTTGGAACAGGCTGCCCAGGGAAGTGGTGGAGTCACCATCCCTGGAAGTATTTTAAAGACGTGTAGATGAGGCGCTTAGGGCCATGGTTTAGTGGGCATGGTGGTGTTGGGTTGACGGTTGGACTTGATGATCTTAGAGGTCTTTTCCAACCTTAATGATTCTATGATTCTATCTCACAGGAATAAATGGGAGTATGGTTCATCCCTGTTAATTGCATATGCTAAGTACAAAAGGTTGCTACAAACCATTTGTAAAGCTCAGGTTTGCAAACCGGAATGATTTCCCATCAAGTTAGCATCCCTGCTCTAATTTTCTCTTACCTCCTATTAATCAGTCCAGGCAAGAAGCAGTCGCTGCCCCAGACTCTATCCCAAAGCGGTGCTGCCCACTGTGCTTAAAGGCACCTGGAAAAATCAAAATACAGCCCTGAAAAAAAAAGAGATGGAAGTTTTTCCTTATCCAGGAAGAAATTACAGTGCTAACATTTTGTCTTATGAGAGCTACAGAAATATTGAGCCTCTCTAATGAAAGAAGCAGCTGGTTTTCTGGTGCTGTGATAATAATTATCCTTGCTGTGAGTACACTGCAAATGCTCAACGCAGGCGCAGGGCTTCAAGAAGCAAAAGTAAGCGTGACCTGCACCTGCAGGGACTAAATGACATTGACCTGACACTGCTTCCCGCCCAGGAGACTATAAATACAAAAGACCCTATCCTATGGGTGTTACAGATTAATTTTAAAGGCTAAACATGTTGAATAGTAATATAATTAT
>NW_009221049.1:0-21649 GCF_000690835.1 Fulmarus glacialis | reverse complement strand
AACCTAAACGATTCTATGATTCTACAATTTACTGGAGCTCAGACTACAGTGTGGGCATAGCCATCATTCTGTTGCCACTCGGTTGACTTTGGTGGCGTACGTGCTGCAGCGTACATGGCCGCAGAACCAAGCTCTGTGGCTCTACAGCGTGACATGAATTAACACAGCTCTCCAAAGGATATGGGTCACATTTCCTCTGCTTTCACTTAACAGTGCCACCTCATGGACTTGCATTAACTTTCTCCCCTTTAATTCCCATGTTCAGAGAAGTAAAGAAAGTATCTGCTGCCATTTGTTGCATTTAGACTTCTCTGAAAACTGGGTACATGTAATTTTTCAAAAGAAACCAAAGACTGAAAGTATTTCTTTCATCCTCTCTCCTATTAGTAGGAAAGTAGTTAACTTCAGACCCTGATTAACATTCCATTGAGCTGTGTCAAATGGTTCTTCCTGTTATTGTTATTATTTGGCTACACAATGTTTTCTACCGACTCACTCGTGGCAGCTGTTTCAGTACAATGGGGAAAAAAGAAAATGAATGATATTTTGGGTTTTTTAATGGGAGCCTAGAACTGGCAAAATATAAAACTGCATTCTGAGATGCTGCATCTAAGGGAACGGCAGTCTTCCTAACGATAGCCCAGGTTTTGGGTTTTTTGTCTCAGTTTCACTGAGAAATGCAGAGCAAAAGTAGAAGCTTCTGCTTATTCTCATGTACAACTACATGACCACAAACACTATGATGCATGCACATAAAAAATACGCACTAAACATTTTGTAACAAACCGTGCCTGCGTGATTTCACACACGCACACTGCAGGTTAAGTACAAAGGTAACTGCATGCGGAAAAACCACACACGCAAAGAGAGCGGAGACCCTTGCAAATTCAGTCACTGACAGTCCCGCCATACCCTTGCTCAAAGAGCAACCTCTTCTTCTGCAAGTGGCCTGGTGACGAGTCAAAGATGGAATCAGGTTTCGAGGCAGGATTAGCAGGGGCGGGTAGGTGTGGAAGACCCTCTTCACAGAACTTGGAGAGTACAGGACTAGGGGAGAGAAGTAGCAGGTCAATGTCCACAGCAAGAATCACAAACGTGGTAACTCCTACTGTACTAGGAGTCCCTAGAGTCTCTGAAGCCACTCTTCTGTCATGACTGAATAGCTGCCATTTATGCTTACTTGAAACCTATTCAAAAACCGTGGTCTAGACAAACTGGGCATCTGTTCTTCTTTATATAAAGACTGATAAATCCTTTTATATAGTTACAGCTGTTTAAGGCAGAAAGTAAGCCTCTGACTCCACAAGGAAGAGCAGGGACTCAATCAAGCCCTACTGCTAACAAGTATGACGTACAAGGATTCATAGTGAAATGTGTAATAATACTTATAACTATGTACTGATTACGCAGAGTAAGGCATGCAGAAACCATCTTCAATGTTCGCAGAAATACCGTGCAGCAGTTCGGATGCTTTTATTTCTGGAACGCTTCTACCATTGCTCTCGGTTGTCACCCACGATACACTGGTTTTGTCTGCGCGGCGCCAAGCTCACTAGGCAAACGATGTTGCAGGAGGAATCATTATGGTCTGTGAAGTCAGTGGAAGCCTACTTTCTCTGAATGGTCTTGGTTTATAGTTACTTTACAGGATTGAAGTTAACATGACAGAGTTAAACACTGCTCTCAAACACTTTCAAACAAGCTTGTGTTTATAGCAAGTGCAATATTATTTGTTATTTGCATTTCAGTATCATCTAAAGGCAATAACAGATCCACCATGGAGGGCTTGAGTAACAGAGCAGTAACAGGAGCCACAAGAACAAGCTGTCGAGATTTCACACACGTGCCCAACCTCTGCCAGACACTCACAATGACAGTGTCACCCCAGCTCCCCATACAAATGCCAGGCTCATGTGCACAAAATAGGCATGTTCAAAGATACAGATATATTTGACTAACTAGGTTGCCTCAGTACAGAGTAATTTAGTAAGATAACAGATGAAAAACCCTGGTAACTCTTCCGTTGTGAATAAAACTACCACCGCCTGGGAGCCAGGGCATGCTTCCCTGTCACACCATCACAATTTGAAAGACAGCACTGTGGGGTCGCTTAAGCTCCCTTGATTTTTCCACAGAAAACTTCCACTAGTAACTAATGATTAGTGGTGGGAGAACACTTGTGTAGCTCATGTCTGCGTGAGATTTCACAACCAGTTTAAGCCAAAGACCCTGATGCTGCCAAAGGGGTGTGGGAAACAGAAATGGCCCTTCTTGTTCGGCCCTTTCAGCACCATCTGCTTATGTTGGGTTAGGTATTCTATCAAACACTTTGTCTCATCTATAAAATATGGATAAAACCTACTACATCAGAGGGGGGTGTGAGGCTTAATTTAAAACCTAGCAAGAACTCTGGGTTACTTGGTATAGGAAGTTAAGTGCGAGGTTCTGTCACTTGAAAAAGCAGCCTGCTAATAACTGCCATACTGGCATAAATGGCAAACAAAAAGTGCACTGGAAGGAAATACCCTACATTCCTGCCCATCAAAGTGCTCTGCTGCAGTGATGAAACCCATGCGCTGTTCGGCTCCCCAGAAAGTATATTCTCCCCAAACACAGCATGGCTGCCATAAATTAGGCTCCTGGAAAAAAGATTCTCTCTTCAGGACTCTGTACTGCTACCACAGCCTGGAGAAAGACAGGAGTGGAAAGATGAAACAGGCCAAAAGATTATATACAAAAGGATTTCACGAAAAGATTTTTTTTCAAACATGGTAGCTTTGCACAATACAATAAAGTGAATCCCTCACCTCTTGTTATTACATCAGCCTTCATGACAGAGGTTCTTGTGAGCAATTTCAGCAGAGGACAAGGTTCAGAAGGACACGGAAATCAAATATGTGTCCCAGCACAGGCTGAGGCATACTGGCAGTGCAGTCCCTACGGCCACTAAACCCATTCTCTGGTTAAAAAGAAAATCTCCAGTCTTCAACCAGTATCCATCCACCTATTTTAACTGAGCATTAAAACAGATCCGACGTCAATATCCAGTACGCATCTGCCCTCAGATTCTAGGATAGCACTGGCTTTATCAGACAAACACAAGAATGCAAAGGTGTAAGTATAGAGCCTTCTACTTCAACAGGGTGACTGAAAAGTCACTAGCAGAAAGAAATAAGCACACCAGAAGTTATGGTTCTGGGGTTCTTCTCGCATTTGTTTTGTGCTGTAGTAGCTGCATGAATCACATGCTGAAAGGGTCCAACATGAAGCAGAATCTGAATTAAATGAACTGTACACACAACCATCAACCATGTGCACTTTTTAAAAAAAGAAAAATAGTATTAAAATTTTAGTTTCATTTCTCCCTTTCCCACTTCCCTTTCTCAGTTGACAGTCAACCAGCTGGTTAACTGCTCTGAACGTGCACACTCATTCCCACGTTTAACCAGAGCTCCCAGCGGGGCACTGTGCAGCCATATGCTACACCACCACTTTTTAATATTGAACCACAGCACACTGCCGCTTCCTTAAGTTGGTGGCTGTGCTCTGAGTGACAGCACCTGCAGGAGCTCAGCAGAAGCAATTGCTTCACAGAGAAGCAAGATACAGTTGATAGCTTCTTTCCACAGAATGCAGCAGGAAAAGGGAGCTGTTGCCTCCACAGAGACAAAATGACCGTGATGGATGATGTCTTGCTGTTACGTGGTTCCTGTTGAGCGTGTGACCATGCTTTTACTCTGGTGTTGCTCCTCCTATGAACACCTTCAGAGAGATCTTAAAAGGAAAGATAAATACCTGACAATACATGTCAAAATTTTAACCCAAAGCAAACTTTCAGGAAACCTTTTCCAAACATGTATGAAGTGTGTACGTTTTTTCTTAACCAAACAACAAAAAGTACCCCAGTTCAATAGCCTTCTTAGCAAAGCCAGATAGTAAAAAGATGATAAAGTGGAACAGAATACAGCAAGCTGACATTTTCCGCAAGGTAACTCCCCCTCCCTATTTAAAAATGCCCCCAGTTATTTCTTAAATAGCATGACTTTTTAAAACAAAATCACAAACAATTTTAATAAAAACCATAATTTGTAAAATATTTTGGAATATCCCTTAAAACATTTTTCCACCTTTGACCACATCTAAAGCACAAGAAAGCCTTCAGTAAAACTAGAAGTCTGCTCCAACTTTTATGCAAGTTAATACCACTTGCATAGTCAGTCTACCGATCAAGGAAAAACCTCACAGTCAAGCCTTCACTTCAGAGCATTATTTAGTTAAAGATTAATTACTTGACCTTTTGGCCGTGTACAACGGAACACAAGTCAAAGACACATAAGTTCTTCCATTCTCTAAACAAATTCAGTCTCATATCTATAAGAAATTACCTTTGTGTTAGAATAGAGCACACTTTTCAGAACAAAATGTTTAAGCTAATAAAGCTTCATGGAAGCCTCAAAGAGGGCAGACAAGTCTTCTTCTGTTTGAGGACGCGGTGATAGTTTAGTTACTCTCTCCTGAAAGATTGAAGAAAAACTGCATTACAGAAGGTTGCCAATAAAATTAATCAAACAGTAGTTGAACTATGTGCCTTTGTATTAACATCCTTCACAGAGAATAACAAGGTTTTGCAAGTAAGTAATCAAGTAATTAAGGTTGAAGATTCATCAACCGTACAGTACTTTCAAGAATATATTAGTTTAAAATGCCTATAATTAAATACACAGAAGCAAGATTAAAATGCAGTTCAGTTCCAAAGTCAAGTACTTGAAACACGGGTCTTGTCAGTCACAGATGTCAGTACAGTGGTGTGTAGTATCCTGAGAATACAGTCCATTTTAAAATTCATTTGCCAGCATTGGAACTAGGAAGTCAATTTTTAGGGACCAAGATTTTCAAAATACAAGATCTCTCAAAGCCAAGGAACTGCCATAGATGGGGAGAGTAAACAGTGCTTGCAACCCAGACTTAAACAAAGAGACACAGCAAGGGACAGTAGTGAAACTGCTTAATAAATAGCCTGATACTTTGGAATCAGAATACAAAATTGTTGTGGTTGGTCTTCATTTGGACGGTGATTCAACAGAATTTTCATGTGCTGAAGTCCCACTGACTGAAACGAGACTCAGGTATATGCTTCACTGCTCTGCTTGACAAAATAACCACAAAGGCAGTGATGGCAATTCAGAAAAGCCCCACGCTACTGAGGATGAGGAGCTGCATTAGTGTAGGTAATCAGTTACTGCAGAAACACTCAGCTAAAAGGGCCTAACATTAATGTACTCATACTGGTTAAGATTAGTACTCTTATGCTTTCAACAGTCAATGATTTTAACATTTATTGAAAGACTGGGGAGAGTTACAAATATCTGTAAAGACAGAGGCCAGGCCTACACTAGGAACGCGTTATCTTTAGATGAATGCAGTGTATTTTGGCAAGACGGAGTTTCTTCTGCTACAACCTGTTTCAACATCTCCCTCGTGAAAGAGGCTGTCCCAGTAAAAGCTTTAAATCCCCCCCCCCCCCCTTTTCACATATGAGACAGTGGATGTCATTTGCTAGGGGCCTTGCCTCATGCACCAAGTGGTATGCTGGGGAAGGGGCTCCCCAGCTCCCTGCTTCAGGGGGAGGCTCAGCTCAGACGCCCTCTCGAGCGGAGCACACATGGCCGCCGCAGCGCAATGCTGCAGCACAATGCTGCAGCGCAATGATGCAGCCGCTCCACTTCCCTCTCGACCCACGGGGCTGCGACTTGTGGACAGGCTGGATGTGGTTACACAGCAAGAGAGGCCACCGCACTGTGAACTTAACATGTGAAATACCGGTCTAGCATGGTGAAGAAGTCAGCTGTGAGATATTCACAGTTCATAATCATGCTCAGCATGGTTAGCATGGTGTGTGACGAGGCTGAAAAGTGCAGCTATGAGTGTGTAACTTTACCTACACGAGGGGCTTTGCTGGTGCAGCAGTAGCAATCAAATGATACCTCTTTTCCCCATCCCTGACCAGCGCTGCTGGCACACATATCCAGCTAAAGAAAAGGCTAAGGTTCTTCTATGCAGTTTCGAAACCAAATGGAAAATTCAAACAGCACCAGGGCAAAAGTATGTTGTTTTTTTCAGACTCACAATACGCAAAATATAACAACTCAGTGCGCAAGTACTCAGTAAATTCATCAGGCTTATATTAGGACACTCTGGGCCAAATTACAGTTTTGCAGCCCTGTGCACCGAGATGGACAGAGTGATCTGTAAAATCACCCGGGGTGACAGGAAACTATCACCCTGACACACTGCAGCATTTCTCAGCTATATTGACAGAAGGCTCTGAACAGACGTTCCTCCTGTATGCCTCGACACAGAGGCACCAGCACTCCTTCTGCACAAGCCTGCTGATATTTGCTGATGCCCAGACAGCAAGGCCCCAGCTCACCCAGTCTGACTCAGTGCATTCTGGTATAGTGCCAAAAATGAGCAACTCCTGGCTCATCAGTGGTTCAGCCCCACTGCAGCTGCCTCTGGGACTTCTGCAGGGTGTAGGTGGGCTAGAGAACAGCCCTTCCACCATCTCTCATTTTCAGTCCTCCCCATCTTCCCTCAAACACCATCACAGGGCCGGCCACCTTAGACCTTGGGACAGCATCTTCTTTGCTAGACTCACTGCTGTCTGTAAATAGGATCTATTTCAGTAGACTCACTTAGAAAGGAAAATAAAATTCTGTTTTAACTTTAAGTATAAATGTTTGTCGCAGTAGAGTTCCCACCCCAAATCCCAGCAGTTAAGAGTAGATTAGTTTTGTTTTCCTGCAGCCTGCACTTCACAGTGTGGAATACACCCCGCACGTTTATTAGTGCTACCACCACTGCACCACGCTGCCTTGCCAACGTGAATGGGTCAGTGCTGTATTCCAAAGAAAACCTACTGCAAGATGAAAAGAAAAAATATACCAAAGATTAAACTGCATGGACTACCTCTGTGGGTAATAACGGACTACCAAGGAACACTAATACATTTTCATCATGCTACATTTCATATACAAAAATGAGGTTTGAGAAACTATTAGGTCATCTCATTTTACACAGTACAATTAATCATCAATGCCGTGAGACGACAGTAAATGAATTAGAAGTCAATTTGAGCTAAGCTAACAAACAAACAAAAAACCCCTTCAACACCTTTTGGTGAAGAACCTTCCCCCTCCCCCAGCTAGGCAAACCATGCCTTCAATGAGATGTTGTGCTTGTGATGACCCAAACCCAACTGTTTTGAAGGAACATATTTATCAAAATGAACGTCCAAAATGCCCCATAACAATGTACATGCATAACCTATTTGATGGGAGCTTAGTTTTCTTCCTGGCTTTGCCACTGCTCTGTTGTGTGTGATCCTAAATAGTTGCACCTTTGTGTCATTTTCTCAGGTATGAAATAGGAATGTTAATATTTACCCTCTGTTGTAAAGTTGCTCTGAGATTTATGAATAAGAAGAACTAGACATGGTAAGAGGTACTGCTATAAAAAGTGAGTAACATTTCAGCCTATAAAATTTTCATTTTCTCCATAGTGTTTATTTCCCTTGCTACTTGGTGGAAATAAATCGTAAGTGGACAGAACAGTCCATAGCGTATGAATCAAACTGTCTTTTTACAAGGAAGACACTGGATTTTGCTTTTGGAGTGGTTGCTTTTTGCAGTGTCTTTGTGAGCGCTGAAACAATAAGGGATATTACAAGTTTAATCTATATCATCCCAGGGGACCTTATTTCAAATTCTGATGGGGGTCAACGGAACAAAAAAGCCATCTGGGAAGAAAAGTGCAACTCCTCAATATGGAAAAGTTTAATGCAAAGTGAGCTCGATCTTTCTTACCAGATAGCACTTGGTACTAAGGCTTTATCTATAACCCATCCTGCATACATAATTAACAGAGATAGTTATGAAAAAGCAGTATCTTCTATAAAGATCAAAAGTCTATGAAAAACATCCTGTTTTTTAAAAATGTGACGTTTAAAAAAACACCTAGCCTTTCTTTCTGAATCCATGCGAAGAACAGACTGCAGCATGTACTCCATCTCACTGAAAAGAAAAACCTAAACTGTGCAGAGAAACAAAATACAGTTGACTATCCATAATTTTCACCATTTTAATTGTTTTCATGTAGGACTAGAAATAACATTTGCTTGAAAAGAAACACTTCTGTTTTTTCAAAAATCTGCTCTTTTTATTTGACAAGAAAAACTGTTTTGCTTTCTGTCTTACCTGAGGCAGAGTGCCTTTGACTAATGCAGGGATGTCTGCTTTAGAATAACCAATTGCAGCTAAGCCATCATCAACATTCAGATCAAACAGGAATTTCCGGAGCGTGTCTGCCAAAATAAACCCCGCATCTTTGATTCTGGCAGTGCGGATGTCAGCTCCTAAAATAAGACATAATGCCCTGACTGTAGGGTGGAGAGAGAGGAGGAAGCCTGTTCCAGACTTAATTTAATCATAATATCAGCTGAATACATATCCATACATAACAGTCACTGCCCTAAAAGCAACACGAAGTAAGAAGAGGAATCAGTCTTCATTTTACAGTTGGAATAGTTTGTAAAAGGTGAAATAAAACAAGATCAGGAGAAGCAGGTAACTGCTGCCAGAAAGACTAACTGCCACATGAGGTTAACTTCCGTTCCCTCTGTGCTTACAGGGAGAAGCACTTTTCGATCTGACTAACCGCTGGGAGGAAAGCAGCTAACACATGAACGTCAATGGTATTTATTTTTATGGACAGTGTGCCAAATGCTAACTTTATTTTAAGGCCTTGAGTTTGCTGACATCTAGAGGACATGGAAACCACTGACTATTCTGTTAAATTACACATTAAAAGAGGACTAGAGCATGTAGGCTGAGAAAGACAGAAGATGGCAGGGCAATATTCAAGGGGTTAAGTAAACCCTAAACTTAATGCTATTTGAATATGTGCTGACTTGTGTAGGATAATGTAGAACTGAAGAGACGAACAGGCATCTTTGAAACATCTACTGAACAGTAATGAAAGCATAAATATAAAATGAAAGATTACCAGTATTTCTTACAGAATAGCTCGCTTCCCCTCCTTCAATGAATGGTCAGGACTTATTTAAAAGTAATAATAAAAACATGTCCAGACAGATGACACAGGTTCCTCCATATGATATCTTTTCAAAGTAAGCTGAGATAAATTTGTTCTCTGTGTAACCTCAATGATGTTACACCAGAACTATGTTAGGTCCAAGTGCCATACTGAGAGATGAGTAAGAGCACAACATAGCTACAGGAAGAATATTTTCTGTGATCCTCACACAGTTCAGTGTAAAATTCAAAGGGGGTTAAGTGAACAGGAGACTAACAAGCTCATTTGAGGAGCTCAGATATTCAAGTAGTAATACTGGCAGTACTGTGGTAGAGAATGTCTGGGAGAAATTGATAAATAAGGTATGACAGAGTCTTGTACGAAGTCTTATGCTATTGGGATTATGCCATGCAGTCTGAGTTTATCCTGGGTTTTGCTGTAGAGGAGTAACTGGAACATAAATCCAGTATCTTCAGATTGTAAAGTAAAAGGGAAAGGGAGGGGGGGGAAAAAGGACAGTAAATGTGAAGGGCAGTTTTAAAATATTGCTATAGTTCTAGTACCTTTTGCTCAACCTAAAGACATCAGTCTTTGATTGCACTTAGAAAATTTCTGGCCACACACACACCTATTTCAACTGTTTAAGAATCCGTCCAGGGAGGTATTAAGATTTTTCTGGCTGTACCCAAATTTACAGCTGTACATACACACAACATAACTATTTAGTGATCTGCTCCATGTCATAAAATACCTTCTAGTCATTGCATTTGGCAACATGACAGATTTGAATCAGCTACTGTAGTCAGTTGGACTCTGGACTGGAATCAGAAGTAAACACCCCAGGTAGGAATTAACAAATTTAATTCCACGTGACATGTTTCGGCAGAGTCCCTTTACAGCAAGGCAGACAATAACATAGTTCCAATTTCTATTGAGAAAACTAACAGAGCTTTTAGAGACAGAATTTATGGCAGCAGTTGATACCACAAAACCTAAAGGAACTGCTTTTTAACCACTTGTTTTAAAATCAAGGAGCCACAGTCAAATTCTCTGATATGCTGTGCTGGCCAGTTATCCAGAAATATTTTCTTAGCCTGTTTTGAGTTGTATGTTATTGCTATAGGAACACAGATATTTTGTAGCTTAGTATATGATTCCAATTAGGTTTGTGTTCTGGTTTTGACCATAGGCAGAACTGCATACTTCGGAGGAAGGCTGAACAAACTTCATAGCCAACATTTATAAAATAAACAGAATTTTCCCCCAGTGTATTTTTCCTGACCATGTTGTTTTACATCCTCTTTAAAATACTGTGATATTTTCATTGTCTGTATAAAAGTCCCACTCCTCCTTGAAACCCGCAATGCTTTCAGATTACTTACACAAGGAAGTCATACACGTGACTGAATTGCTGTGACTTGCATACAGAAGGCTGACCATACAAGGGACTGAACACAAATTTTCCAAATACCAGGAGAGTTGCCCTAACCACTTTCTCTCTACACCGCTGCGCATGTGACTGTGATTGTTCATTAGCGAGCATGGGTATTAGCAGCAGTTTAGCGACAACACAGTCTAGTGCAGATGAAAAACCCTGACCCTAGATATAAATAAATTAGCCCACTGCAGAGCCGTGTTGTCACAGCTAGCCTGCTAACAGTTCCAAGATTACACCACTGAAAACTAGTTTATTACACAGTGACGACGCCTTCCGGTGATGGTTTGCACAGGTAACAAAGCACTGTATGAAAAGATAATCTTTAAATGAGCTGTCAGCTTGCAGCATTTACTTTTATTCTGCTAAGAAGCAGAAAAAGCCACTTTGTTCATTAACCCACTTCTGAGCCATCACAGATGTGTCCACAGAATAGCTACTCCATGCTTTCCCTTGACGATGCCACTGAGAAATTCCAACACCTACAAACAAGCTTAGGCCTACATTAGAAAGACCAAAACCCACAGCTGTGTGCCACAGAAAAAGAGCAGGAGTGATTCAGAATATCACTCTGTCCTGATTCATTGCCACAGCAGGAAATTTGTTAGGGAAAATGCTTCCTTTTAGCTAACAGATGCACCTGACTACTGGTTTGTTTTATGGTATCTACTTTAAAGTAACTACTCTCCATACAGGACCAAGAGAGATGCCAATCACAGCTACTCTCTCCTGGTTCATAACAGATCTACAGCTAATTTCAGCTGTCCAGTTTTCTAACCAAGAAGCAGGTTTCTCCAGCTTGCTTCTCTAACTGCATCATCCAATATAAAAATTTAGCATTTTTCTACCTAAGTGTGCATTATGTGTAACTCAGACTCCAGAATCTTGTTTTTTAAACTTAAAACCCCTGCAACAACCAACTACAATTGCTTGCACGCATTTTTTTTCCCTCCCAAAAAGACATTTTGGAAAGAGTTCCATTTGTACGAGTAAGTTGTATCTATAGAGATTCCTACCTAGTATCTCTGCAGCTTCCAAGTGCCGCTCAGGATGCATCTGTGCCGTGAAAGCAAACACTGCTGGGGATGTCAGCACCACAGAAAGGCCATGTGGCTGGGGGAAAAAGAAAAAAAAAAAAAGAATAAAATCACATCAACAGGACATGCACTTTCAACTTCAATGTGCTTTAATGCTCATTAATGTGAGATAACAGAGAATTGAAATGTATAATACGAAAACAAAGATAAACCAAGTTTTACCACTAAAGAGTGATCCACATTATAATCCTTTGGTTTATAAGTTTTCACCAAACCAGAAATAGGGTAAGACATTCCATGGCTGGAACAGAGAGTAGAAAGAAAGTGGTTAGGGCAGCTCTCCTGGTATTTCAAAAATTTGAGTTCAGTCTCCCTTGTGCGGTCAGTCTTCTGTATGCAAGTCTCTTAGGTTCAGGTACTCAAAAGGTATTTAGGTACGCATATGGTATGGATGTTAGGTACAGACAACCCTCACCCCTCTGCACCTTAGGGACCCAGCTGTAAAGAACAGTACCTCCTTACTTTGCGAGTGTGAAGTTATATTACTCCACTGACTGGACTGAAAGATGTTCAGTTATTAAAGTAATACAGATATGCCAAAAATAGCATAATCTGCATCCCTACCTGATCACACTGCCTGAGAAAAATAAACATTAATTTAAAAGTATAATTAAAGAGTGGATTTGCTCAAACAAAAGGAATGAAAGGAAGGTCTCTGAAGAGAATGACTGCTAATAACTTCTTCACACAATTCAGGCTTAGGCTTTGCTTCTCTGAGATTTTCACCCATATGAAACTACATTGCCTTGCAATATTAATTACAGCTCATTTCAGCCTGCTGAGTGCCTACCTCACAGGCAAACTTACAGACAATTGCATCAGTTCAGGAATGGCACAAGATTACCTCATTGCTGTCTCACTGCAGAACAGCTGGCATGAAATTCAACATCTTAAATGCCATTGATGTTTTTTTTTTTTCCCTAACTATGGTTTTTACTATCGAGGAAGGTAAAGAAGGCCATGTTTTGTAATTTTTATGTGATTGGACTTGAGTATCACAAGCCAGAATACACAATCCTCACACACATGAATGCCAAGAGCCCATCAATTTTTCACAACACACGGCTCGCCCTGCATCACAGGCCAGGCTACAATGTCTTACTATATATTCAGCAACAAAGGCAGTGATGTTTTTGGCAATCTGAAACAAACATTAGCTAGAAGCTGACCTCGGATGGGGTTAACGTTTTTCTGTACTCACCAGAGATGAACACCAGCATTGCCAAAGCCAATACCAGCAAAAGCACTTGCTAGGTGCATGTTGGCTCTTGCTTCACGGTCTTCAGGGTTTCTGATGGCTCTGTGCACCATGGAGACAACGGTACCAGTGAGTTCACAAACGGATTGGTAATTCAGGATGGAGAAGGGAGAGAGGGTTTCTTTATGGACAGATATACAAAAACCTCTAAGGTAAGCTGAGATAAAAATGCTGGAAATAGGATCAATTCACACTTCAGTCAGAGAACAATCCTGCTTCTGGATCAGTAAGTAGATCAAACTGGTTCAAAACTGAGTAAATAGAGAGAATTTAGCCATATTCACCTCAGTGGTGGTTTAAACAATACTACTTAGGAGCTTTGGCAATCCTATGTATGGCTCCAAGATCACTGCAGCTTTCTCACCATCTCACTAGGTGGTGGTCTGGACCCCACCATCTGTGCGGGAAGAGGACAGGGTTCCTTGCCTTCCTACGCATCAGACTGCTTGTGCAGTTTGACAACATGGAAAAAAAGTCTCATGAATAGATTCCATAGGAACGATAAACAACTACTTTAATTAGCTAGGTACTATAAAAAGTCTTTTACAAAAAACCCCCACACTGATCTTTCATAGAAGTGCACATGGTATACAAAAGCTGCATACAGGCTAAAACTTTATTGGCAGAGATCAAAACCAACTCCCAGTCAAGTCAAAACTTAATCTAAATTGAAAGTCTTCTAAGTATGAACTAGTTTTCAGTCAATGCATAATTTTGCACATTCGTAAATACACGTGGTTACCTTCTTGATGGACATATAAGTATCTTAATTTTCACTGAAAGTCACAGAAATTACACCAAAGTATTTCATTCAATTTGTTACATATTCTCCTTATACTGTCATAGAAAGAGGAGTCTTGAAAAAAAACGTGAATGCTGCTCCCGTATTAACTGAGCAGCTCGAAATACCTTTAACTGAGGACTTAGAAAATAGATTCACAGAGGCATTAAAAACCTACCTCCTCAAGACAACCTTGGAACCCTAATTCTACTTTCAATGTTATTTGAAAAACTTTTTGCTTTATTCAAGAGAAATCCAGGGTAGAAAATGAAGGTTTAATGTAATAGTTTGCCTTATTTAGCCTAAAATTCAAATTCTTCTAACGATCCTTTTTTGGGCTGAAGACTGAAGACTGAACGTACTGCAAGGGGAGTGGCTGTTAAACGTATTACCTTTTCAAATATTTAGCCACAATGCGCAGAGCATGAAGAGCCCAGACATCACTGATGGGGTTGCTGCCTTGGTAAGCTGGTCGGTTGATTGGATTTGAAGGGCAGGGACTACGCATGTTTTTTAAGAGCGGTGTACGATTCTAGAGCATGGCTAAAAGAAAGATTGAAAAATGAATTATTTAAGTGGGAGAGCTCCATTTTACTGCCCTGCTGCCCTTTGAATGCAGGTTTTTCTTATTTACTTCTGGTGTTTAACAGTTGCCAAAAATAGAAATACAATCTCATAGACAACTGGGAGAACGCTGGGCGGGCACCTCCAGAGTGCTTTGCTCTCCAACAGACACACAGAAGGCAATCCAAATGCAGCCACAGTCTATCAGCTCACACCATGCTTAAAGTTAGGTTGGACAAACTGGCATCTTGAGGTGTAATGCTTTTCATTGAAGAGCACTGTGCATGTGCAATGGGTGCGTTTCCTTTCTGTAGGACAGGAACCGTAAAAGGGTTTAGCACTGGAAGCATTGTAAGCTACCTTTTGTTTAAAAGTATTGACCTTTAAAAAATTAGGAGTATGATACTTAAGCTAAGTGGAACTGCCAACAGTCTCACCTGCCAGATACTCATGAATCTGACTACATAAAGAAGGGGCACTGCCTACATTACTACATTTAGATCTACAAAACTACAGACAAACCATTTTAATTTATGAACAAATGCCTCAATTCCATTACAGACATTGTAGTTCAGGATACTTCACCAAGCTTGAGAAATCACACAGTTTCATTATACATCTATCACTTTAATGTACATAGCACCCAGAAGCCAAGTAAGCTCTGGCCCTCTGAATAGAAACTTCCATCCATTTTGTGCAGTTAAAAGCTGTGGGTTTAAGATGAAGAAAATTTTGTGCCATGTGAAAAGCACATTATGAGAGGGGTTCTGAAGATGGTCATAATTGGGCTAACATCTGCCAGCATCCCACAGCCTTCACAAATTTTTCTTGACACATCGTGGCTTTTATTTGAAAATCCTTGTTCTCTATTCCCTGCCGTGTCTGTGAGACATGCTAAACGCTGTCACAACTGTGATTAATCATCTACTTGATCTCTTAAAAAGGGAGACCTGGATTCTCTTCCCTGACAACAACCAACCTGGAAGCAAATGGCTTCTCCAGTGCACTGCAAAAACATTAAAATTTGTGCAAATGAGTGATTTGTTTTCATGCATTCTGAGGGAGGTAGTCAAAGTATAATGAAGACCACCTTAACAAGAACAGGAAAGAGAGGAAAAAAAGTATCATCCTTTTCTGCGCCTAAAATAAATTTTTTCTACAATCATCATAGTAAAAATACAAAATTGTAATAAATTCAAGTAGCAGCCTACACAGAAGACTCACCAAAGCACATCAAAGCCACTGTTGGCCACTATTCGCTCAGGCATAGACAGTGTGTGTAAAGGATCAATGATGCCTAAAGTTGGTTTAATGGCTCTTGAAGCAATACCTGCAATATGTAAGTGAGGAAAAGGAGTTAAGGATTTTTTGCAACAAAATAGGACAAGACAAGCTTAAGGTTCAAAACATAACAATAATGAGTGGAAATGATTTGAAACTATGAAGATAAAAGCAAAGAGAGAGAAGGGTGAGTAAGAAGTATCTATGAATCCAAGTTGTACTGATGATGAAGTCCCTGTAAGAGAGTTTTGTGATTTGAGACTGTTGCCTGAAGTGAATTACACCAGACAATGTTCTCTCTCCATCTGTAACCCTCCCTGAGTAGCCTATACTTTCAAAATGTCTGTGCTGAATGGCATCTGCAACATTATTCTTAGATTTGTATCTTCTGTGAATAATCAGAGGGCAAGACTGGTTTGTGTCTACAAGCAATTGCTATTGCTAATTGCTGTCTTCAGCATCTGTAATAACCATGCCTTCATATTTTGGTTAAGGGGCCACCGATGTAGCTTTGAGAGAGAGAGACCTACAGACACACAGACACAAACAGGCTGATTGACTACATATAGACTAGAAAACTCTGAGCTATGCTCAGAGCTCCTTACCACACCCATTTGGGTCCCAAGTACTGTAGACTGTGTGGCATATAAAATCCACACGTTTAGAACGAAAACCTCAAAACAGCTATGAAGCTTAGGATGACATTTTAGCCTTAATATTTATTTGCCAGGGATAAAAAGGCCAAAGGAAGACAGTGCCCCTCACTTGCACAGCATCTCAGGCCTGAGGTTTCAAAAGTCAGGAAAAGAAACATTTGGTTGCAATTACACAACAAAGAAACAGAAGTCTTAAAAGCAGAAAGCAAAATACAGAGGAAATGAGGAACAGTTGGTTGACCCTGAATGTAAGTAGAAACTTCCTTTGCAATTAACATTTTCTGCCATTTAAGAACTTGAAAGATTTTAGTTTCCTGTTTTGCCTTCAAACTATAATCCACTGTATTACATAGGTATTTCATTATGTTAATATGCTATAAATGTAATTCAAGGAGGAAACCTTTAAGCTCTTCAGATTTGCCTCTGGCAGTTGAATCAAACAAAATGACACCTGAAATGACATTCTTTCAAGGCAGGGAAATAACGAAGACATTGGAAAAGCAATTGTCTTGAACAGCAGACAAAAAGAAAATCTCACCGGTTTTTACTCTTAGTTCTTTGAAGTCAAAAATGGCAACACCAGTGGTTTCACTTCCAGTTCCAGCTGTCGTAGGAACTTAAAAGGAAGAATGGGGATAACAATAAACAATAAGTAATACATAATACTGCAAAATAAATAAATAAAAACACAATAATAGTGCCACCAAAAATACAGGATCCAGGAAACCTCAGAGATATCCCTGATCCGAAGCCAACAGGTCAAAGCGAAACTGCCACTTTGATCTCTTTTCTCAGTAAAAGGAGTCAAACTCAGCTAAACAAGACAAACTAATGACAAAAACTGTGATTTTACTTCCACTGAAGTAAATAGCAAAATTGCTGCTGAATACAACTAGAGGAGAAGTAAGCCCACAGGAAGGTGAAACAGTCGTGGTAAACTGATTTCAGTAGAAATATAAACCAGAGTGTAGAATGACTGCCTTTCTCCTAGCCCTCACTCTCCGCACACCCCCCTTCTGCTTTACCTGCAATGAGTGGCTTGAGGGGCACAGTGACAGGCTTCCCTTTCCCAATAGGAGCATTGACGTAATCCAAGAAGTCCGATGTAGGGCTGGACGCATACAGGTTGGCAGCTTTACAGGTGTCTATTACAGACCCACCTCCAACAGCAACATAGGCATCAAACTCTCCCTTTTTAGCAAATTTAATGGCGTCCAGGAAACTGGGAAAACAAGAAAAGCTTTCGAATTAGTCAGGAGAAAAACAGCACATAGAGAAACGAACTATTAAGACCAGCGTAGAGGTCACAAGGAGGTGTTTAAACAGCCGTATGGCATGTTGTAAGAGCCTAGGCACCACTTTGAGAAGCGCACTGTCAGAAGTAGTACCTTTGGTCTGTTGGCTCCACCCGGACATTATCATACATCTGAAAGTTTATATCATATTTTGCCAAGGAATTCAATACTGCATTTACAGGAGGGAGTTGGGAGAGGTTTTTATCTGTCATCAAACAAACTCTTCTAGCACCAAGATTCTGCAGGTCCTACAACAACAATGAAATTAAAAAACAAAGAACTGGTATAAAATCATACACTGAACTATTTAAATACTAATCCAAATCAACTGAACCATTTAATAATAATAAAAAACCCAACCTAAAAATAGTTGGTTATTGTAAAATTTTTGAAACAGTATCAGCTAAAGAAAAAGAGGATTAACCACATACATATAGGATGCAGAAAACAGCATAAGGTATAAAGCTGCCAAACTTATATAGTTGAAGTCTTATGATAGAAGAAAACTAATGATAAAGATGTTGAACAAGTGAAAACCACGTGGAACCACTTAAGACTACAGTAAAATATAAAATATTTTTTTGAAATATTTTTTTCCTATACAATTCCTCTGACATAAAAAGGCTTTTCCACAGGTTACGTCTCCACTAACTGCCTGCTAAAGCATGGCATTAAAATCTTGAAAATTTAATATTGAATATTAATTTATTGATAAAAAAATCAAAATAAGCTGGCAAAAAGAAGAAAAATAATACTACATCCTAACCTTTGCTAAATTAATTGTCACAATA
The DNA here is from genome assembly GCF_000690835.1 of Fulmarus glacialis. Classification (NCBI taxonomy): domain Eukaryota; kingdom Metazoa; phylum Chordata; class Aves; order Procellariiformes; family Procellariidae; genus Fulmarus; species Fulmarus glacialis. The sequence continues at coordinate 3,398 of NW_009221049.1, read as the reverse complement.
GCTATACATGCAGTTCTAAATAATCCTAATGCTGTTTAAAGACAGAGTTCTGTCTAACTTCATTTACTATCTGACTATTAATTTACTTTACAAATTTGCAAATAAAAAAGAGAACTGTTAATGCCATAAATGCCAAGAAAAGAGGAAAAAATGATAAGTGAAAAAACCCAATGATAAAGGCGAACTGGAACAATGTACTCGGGTGAATCATCTCACACTGCTGAAACAAAAATTCTGCACTTTCACAGTGCAAACTCAGAGCTGAACGGATACCCACCTAATTTAATGGAAACTCTCTGATTCATTTTAATGAGCACTAGAAGAGACGAAAGTGATCTTGAGAAAATCCTGGTGAGTCACCAGGATCCAAAACTTTTTGAATTAAATTCCCTGTCAGAGAAAAATCTTGTTGCATAATCCTGGCAAATCATGAACGATCTAATTATCTACTAAGCTGCATTTCATGTACTCACTCATACCACAGCAACATTGATGTAACATGCTTCTGTTCTTTACCCAACAGTATTTTCCAACCTTTTTACATTGGTATATATGACTACACATACTGCAAAGCAGTGGATCAGACACACCATATATAAGCTTTCCTGCATAAAATGGATTGACAGCACCAGCAGCCCTTTAAAAAAATAACTTTTCACCAGTGATGGACTTACACTACGGAAGCTTACCATGCCAATCTCTTTAGTGACTCCTTCTCCGTATCGGATGTTCGAAATGGCCATCTACAAAAAAAGAACACATTTTTTCTTGAAAAATGGAGAAATGGCATCTAGTCCCAAGCAGTCAAAGTGAAATACAAATATTTACTAATGTAAATATTTGTTAAATGCCGTATTTGGAAGTGTACAAAATACTACTTTTAAATAAAATATATTTTATTATTAAATCTACCTCAAATGCATAGTCTGTATTTCCCAGGGTAGGCCGTTCAGGGACTGGAATGGAAATGAAACAGTAAAATTAGGGAACAAAAAGTGACTTCAGTCTGTACCTCAATACTAAAGTTGACAGATTCCTTTGCTTTTAAAATCACTAATACATTTGCACAGGTCATCTTGGCTTGTTACCCATTTCGTCCCTTGTTGTTTGAGAGATTAAATGATCCAATTACTTAATTTGATTCATACAATTCAGCAAAGCAAGGGTGTTTTTTCTTTCCTTCAAGAACTAAGTCTTTCCTATAAAAACAGAGTAAGTTAGCAGGAAGTTTGCATGAGAATTTGTTTGCAGTCTGCAAGACCAGAACAGTACATAACAAGTAAGTAGGACTAAGTATCCGCAGAGCATACAGGCCGCTACGTACAGGTTACAAATGCGTAGGGGCTACATGATAACCTTCAGAACAACTTTTAAGACAAATCCATGAGGCATCCTCCATACGCACCCGGATAGAGAACGTCTTTTGTATGTGTGAGAGTAATACTGACAGGTGTTTACACTTCTTTTTACTTCTGCCTAGTCCTGAACTTGCAGGTGAAACTGAATTGCCTGAAAATTAAGAAACTGCACGCATTGCTAATAATAAACATAGTTTTAATAAGAATCAGAGTGTCACTATCAACTTTATTTAGTAGAAGAGAGAAGACATTTACAAGGATAGTATTTCAATCACATCCTCTCTCTGCCACGTCGTTCTTGCATGAATTTTCACAAAACTCTCCATTTCTTGCATATCCTGATTTTGCCACAAAGCGAAGCAAACTGCATCAACTGAAACAGCCCATTCTTCTCCAAGAAAAGATCAGATGAGGCATTCTGCTCTTTCTGCTGAAGTCATGCCTTCTGTCTGCTATATTAATTGAAAATATGCGATTTGGATTCAGATCCGATGAGTGAAGCCATGATAATGAGTCTTACAGACACTCTGGGGTGCACTGAAGCACTGACCCACAACAGTAACAGATAGATGTATTAAAATCCTTTATGAACTTTCTATTCAAGCCCAGGCCAGCTGCTGTCAGCTCTTTCACTCCCATCTCTTGCCAGGCTGTACGTGTTTGACCTCTCCTGGAGTTTGAGTCTGCTGTACTCTCAGTCATTAATTTGACAGGCTCAGAACGTGTCCAAACCATTTACTCTCTTGCTTCCTGATAATATAATAGATGCCCTGCTGTTATATTCTTGAGCCAAACTTAACTTTCAGGAAGAATTTTATGGAGTTCAAAAATTGCACTATTTCCTCAAACACAATGAACATTTTTTTTCTGCTACAGTCACTATTAAATCAATTCCCACTATTTAGACACTTACTGAACCAATACAATCTTGCTACATTATAGACTCAACTGCTGCCTAAAACTTACAGAGAGGGTTCTTAACTAAGACTTCTGGGCTTTAGCAAGGGCTTAGTTTGAATTGACTGAGTAGGTCATCAAGCAGACAAGCAGAAGAATGAGATTCTGTTTCTCAGCTGTGCTATTGTCTTGCTTTATGATGATCTGGGGCAAAAAAGTATCTGAATATATATATAGCTTTTCCACGTGTAAAATGGTAATGGTAATTCTTTAAAAAGTGTCTTAAGCAAAACACATGAATCCAAGCCACTCAGAATTACACCTTGGTGAAATTATGGCCCAAAATACTAATTTTTATTGGATCCGGAGACTGACCAGCACACAGATAGCTATTTCCATAGCCTCCCTACAGTCAGTGCAAACAGAAATTCCTCCCAGGGTGACTCGGTGCAGCTCTCCTGCTCTCACTGCACAACCCTGGCCTAAGCGAGCTGCGTTCTCGGGACTGACTGTATAAAAAGCCTATGGAGATTACATTCCCCAAGCCAAAGCAGACCTTTGTGAATAACTCCTTTTTATCCATATCGCTTCCTGTTCCTTTTCTAATGTAACGTATTTTTCCCCTCAAAAGCAGATCTAAAGTTGAGATGGCTCAGGTGATGACAGCGGTAGTAGCAGCCAGAGCAAATTTCTGATCAACGTGCCTTGCGGGAAGGGGAGGGAGGGAGAGGATGCATTAGTTGTGGCTTACGTGGGAAGAGCAAGTCTCTCCAACAACAACCACTATCATTGTACAGTCGCAAAATAAGAGACTGCTTACTTTCTCCTTTAAACTGTTCTCTTTCCTACCTGTTGCCTGCACCCTCTGCCCAGGTTACAATGCTACATACGGCTCTACAGGGCCACGGTCTCCTACAGAATTATTTTGGAGACACAAATTTAAGTCTTACCTTGGGAATAAGTCTGGCAATGGCTCGGGCACCGACATCTAGTTAAAATGTAAAAAAAGGAGGCACGGTTAAAAGGAAAAACTAAAGCAGAAAAACCAATCTGTCTTTGCCTAAAAGTCTCCTGTATGCACCGTTCATCGCGCCCTACCCCAAGGGGCCTGCCCGCGGGGCCCGGCTGAGGAGGCGGCCTGGC
>NW_009221048.1:32126-46084 GCF_000690835.1 Fulmarus glacialis | reverse complement strand
ACTTGCTATCAGGGGGCAGGGACTTATTGAGTCTGTGAGGAGCAGGGCCAAGGTCATAGTGGACAGTCATTTCCACCTTCACTGCATGGTAGTCATAGCCACATCACACTACTTTTTGTATCTAGCAAGCTTGTTAAGTCTGACGCTTGGCCCTTCACTATCTCCCCTTCATGCTCCCTTGGCACTCCACAGTCCTGCCCTCAATGTATTTACTGCATGGGAGCCTTTTCATTTGAAGTTTTGTCTCTAATCTTTCAACCCTGTGCATGGCCAAAATCCATTTCAGATTCCAGACTCCACAATGACAGGGACAGAACAACTCATGAACTTCTTCCAGTAGCAAATTCAGCTCTTCAGCTTCTCAGATCCGGTCAGGATGTTGAATAACCCACCAATTTCTCTTCTTCTCTAGCCCAAGAACAAGCAGCTGAGCAACAAAAGAGAAAGGGAAACAACCCACCCACGGAGCAACTCTGATGGCTTTGTTTCCTGGCTGGCTTATGGCAAGAAAAGCAAAGCAGCAGCAAAGGAGCTGTGAGAGAGGTGCTTTTCTGGGGAATTCTCAAGATAAGATGGTGGAGGGTCCTGAGATCACTTGCCTAACAGGCAAATTTGGGCCTTTGTTTCAGAAAAGTCAGGACTGGATGTAGTCATGATATGACATTCCTTTTTACTGGGGAAACTTCTTTGTCATGCTCCCCCACAAATACGTATGCTGCACTCGGGGACCCTGTCTACTCCCAAAGCATCCCCTCTGCTTGTACCTCCCTGTTTAAATCCATCCTGGGAGGCTGCAAATCCTCATTATATCCTGACATCCTCCATGGAGGGAAACTCATTAGATTGATTTTTCACCTACATCAATAATTTAATCATTTATTATATGGTGGTAAATAAGTATGGTTCATTGACTGCGCCTAGAGGGGAGAGAAGGAGGGAGAAGGGACAACAACGTCGGGGTCTCCAGTCCAGGGAAGCGATAATATTTTTTATCTTTTCCAGAACTACAGTGGTAGTAATATGTTCAGCAAATGTAAACTGTCAGGATGGGAATCTATGCAGAAAGCCTCTCCATAGGCACCGTCACCTCCGTCTCGTTTCCATAGAGACTTGGGTCCCTGCTTCCAGCAGTGAAAATCCTGATTGACACTTTGTACCTTCTGAGAGGTAGAGCCTCAGCATCATAGAAACAAGCTCTGAATATTTATTAAAGTCCCTCGTGGCAGGGGGCTGAGCTTTTCAGGGTTTCCCTATTTTATTTATTTTAAAAATGGTTCTTTTTTTTTTTTTTCCCCAAGCTTCTCTCATGCCATGGAAAAGGTGCTGGTTTGACAGCTTTGGAATCTGTGATCACATCTTGGTTTCAGCACCCAGGTAAAACTGCAGACAAATGGCTAGTTTGCACTCTGATTGTTAGAGAAAAGGATGAGTAGGAAGGAAAAACAAAAGTACTTGATTGCTACTGATAATCAGAATTGCAAGGAAATCCAGGTTAAGCAATGACTTCATGAGGTGTGGGTAGTTTTGGAAGGATCTTCCATGAAAGCAGAAAAAGGTGGTCGCCTAAAGTCATGACAGCAAATGGCCAGACAATCTGATTTTTTTCTGTACCCTGAATACATTGCAGGGTTTGGAATGAATTGGGCCTATTGAGTGGAGCCACTTCTTTCTTGGATGGGGAATGAGCCTGATGACTGGTCTCAGGACCCCCGTGTGATGCTGGTTTTGGACATTAGGCACTAAGTATGTCCAGTCCCAGAAGAGACATGTCTGGGTGGCTTGACTGGGTAAAATGAGTTAAAAAATGATATTACCAGATAGACTCTTCCTCTTTGTTTTTTATTGCTTCTAGGCCCTATTTCACATTGCATGTTTTTAGCCAGCACAGTTCCACTGTCTTGCTAGAAGGGTTGCCAGACAGTGATTTCTGCTGATAAAGTTGACAAATGTCACAGTTGTCTTGTGGGTGGTTCCAGGAGAAATCAGCTGTACCAATGTCCCCCTGTTTTGCAGAGACCCTTTGTGGTCTCCTCTTGCACCATGCAGCTTGGTCCAGGAGGGAATGTCTAGCACAAATGTTGAAAGGACCTGCTTTTCTTTATCTAGTTTCTTTATCTAGTCTGGTTAAGGTAAAAGCAACAAAAAATAGTGAAAATTGTCAGGCAGGGGAAAAAAAATGTCTTTGGTTTCCTAGTACAGCATGGTAGGTTAGGACCAGGTCTGGAAAGTGTGTTTTTTGGATGGGGCACTGACTGCAAGTGAGCCAGTTTTTCTCCACAATTTTTGGGTACTATCAGGTTGCTGAGAGGTCTGCTAAGCTATGGGGACCAGGGCAGAAGGGTGACCACTGGAGGTTGTAACAAGCCCACCCTTGGATATGGTTGGTACATAAAGTCACTTCCAGGCCTTCCTCCACCAGAAGAGTGCTAAAGGAACCCCTGTACCATCTAGAAAGTCTGCTTTGGTATTGTCCTCTCCTCACTAGGTTTCCAGGATCAATTACTCCATATGGCAGGAAAAAATCCCCATAGTGCTTGTGAGTCTCTAAAGAGAATTTTCGGGCAAGACGCGGGTAATTGGGAAACCAAGATGGGGCGGAAGTGTTTTGGTATCTACCGTGTCTGCCTTCATTGAGGGTTCTTTTACAGTATTGTCATCTTCCCCGTAACTACAGTTGTGATGCAGGGACACAACACAGCCAGCTGGTGGGAGGGCTAGAGGAGTGCGCAGGGTGGATAGGACATCGCTGAGTTCCTGAGCGATGGGAGATGACAATACAAACCACAATCACAACATGCACAGCTTTGCCATCCAGACCCTCTTGGCAATTCCCATTGTTCTTGTTCCCTTTGTTTCTACTTCCAGACGAAGCGAGCACAAATAGAACCTGAACTCCAGGACAGGCTGTAACTTGACATCAGCATAGACCACCTCAAGTACGGCACTGATACCACTGTCCAAGCTGAGGAGAGCCTTCCAGGTAACAACCTTAAGTTTGGCTTCTGCTGGTGTCAAAATTGGCAGTGAATTTGGGCACTCCAGTGAGAGGATTTGTAATTTTCCAAGTGTGGAACATAAGCTCTGTAATCCTGGTTACAAAGAGGGTTTATTCCCCGACCCTGTTGGGAAAATAACTTCATTTTGGGTAAGGAAGGGATTCACACCATTCCAGTGACACCCAGAAAATTCTGCGTCACTGAAGTGTGCAGCATAGTAGCACAGAGGATATATTTTTTGCAACAAGGGAAATAATGGAGGTTTTTTAGTTGAATAATCAAATCAGGAGAGGGCAATATGGGTCAAGATCAAGTCAGAAGAGAACCTCTCCTAATATCTCAATGGATTAAATTGAAGATGAAAAGAGAGATTTCTTCTTGCACCAACTCAACACATGCTTCTGAGTCCCAAAACAGTTCATTCCATTTCTTTTTTGAGTTTTCTAACCTTTCTCTTCTTCTTTTTTTTTTTTTTCCTCCTTTCTTTTGTGGTTTTTCAAGTTGAAGTCAGTTTTTAACTGATGTTTTTTAGACACAAAAAGTCAAAAAGGTTCATTTTGAAAACGTCAAGGTTCTATTCCTTTGGAAAAAAAAACCCACCACTTTATGCCGACAAGTGGGTCTGTAAGTTTCAGGACTAAACGAAATCTGATTTTCTGGGGACTTCTGGCTTGTGTTTCAATTCTTTTATCTAATATTGGCTGAGCACATTCATTCTGTGCCTATGTGGGAGCAATGGAACTACTGTCCTCTATTCAGCAACTCCATATCAGAAACATGTAGACTTTTAGTGACTTTGGGAATCTCTGCTTCTGCATGATACAAATTAACAGGTTGAAAGTTAATAAACATGCAGGGGGGGAAAGATCGAAAAGCACAGTGATACTGCATGATCACTTTAACTTTCAGAAATGTGATCATAAAAAGTCCTAAATGTAGTCTAAAAAGTAATGAAAATGGCTGTCCCTTCGATAATTATCACCTACGTTTTTTTCACCTAAAACTGTTTGCTGAATTGAGCTCAATTTTGCACATAGCAATCCTCCTTTCAATTTTTAATGATTAGATATTGGCTGTAAAAAGCATGTCACCTGCCTGCAATTCATGCTTAGTGCGAATTAGTATCTGTGGGAATAGGTCTAAGATAACATCTTGCTCCATGATCAGAGTGAGCACCCAAGAGCTCACCAGAGCATCACATTGACGTGATAAGTGGAGCCATTATAGCCGATTGTGTCAATAATGAAAGTTTCACAGCCTCCCTAATTACACATAGCTTTGCTGGAAAAAGTGGCTCCAGGGGAGCAGTTAGGCTGTGCACAAACACATGCCTGCCTGAAAAGTCAATAAATATGATTTACATGACTGACCGGTGCAATCACTTTGATTAAAAAAGAAGGGGATAGAAGGAAAAAAAAAAAAAAAAAAAAGAGAACAAATATTTCATATATGAATGCAATACTCTGAAAAGGTCCATCTTAGCACTTTCTTTAAGCTGTCCTGAATAAGCAAATTAAGGAGCTCATCAGTATAGCCACGATAAAGAGAGAAGGAAAAAAAAAAAATATCAAGTAACTGTGAATTAATGGGTTTTTCTCAATTCTGTAAGTGCTTGACCCCACATGCCTTCTCCACCAATGGAAGGATGCTTGTGAATATCTCTGCATTTTGGATCATGCCCCAGAAAACACAGGGATGGTTCCTACTTTGATTTTGGAGGGGGTTTCAATTAGTTTGAGGCATTTAATCCATCGCTGGGCTATATCTATCCCAGGTGACTCCCTACTGATAGAACCAGGAGCAGTAATAAGGCATTTCTTCATTAAATGAAGGTGTAGGCCCAGTGACTCTCTAGGGATTTTCATCCAGAACTGTCAGAAAGAAAGTAAATAACAATTATTAAATTCCGATCTGGAAGGCTCTGGAACAAAATTGGAAACCTTCCGAGTTTATCCGGCACAGTCAGGCGTTTCCCAGCCTCATCTACCTTTCCCACCTCCCGCAGCAGGGCATCCCCGTCCTGTCCATCTTCCTCCACCGTAACTTGGCCATCAGTCCTCCTCACCTCTCCACACTGATCTCTCATCACCCCTTCTCTCCTTGCCCTCAGACCTCCTCCACTGAAGCAACCACTGATCTTGTATCATCGAAGCTGTAGGAGTGGGCTGTGTGGGGATGGATGATGACAAGGACAGATTTTTCTCTTTATAGCCTTTTTTTTAGTTTTAATTCCCACAGCATACAGTGGAGTTCTGCCCCCCTCTGCTGGAAGAGCTCAGCACCTCCAGCTGAGCAGTTCTTGATTTTTCTTGCAAGGCACTGGGTTGGTCCTTGCAGGAGACTCAGCTCTTTGGCCATGTCCATAGACCATGCAAAGTCCAACCCTGCTCTCCTACCCAGTTTGTCCTATACCATCCCAGGATGGGATGACACTGGCTGCGGGTCTGTCCCTGTTGCTAGTCTGTCCCCTCAATGCTTGTTTGTCACCTCTTTACTGATGAGAGTAGTTGAGTGCACAAAGGCAGAGTTCAGCTGTGGACCCAATTGTATCTTCAAGGTTTCTTTCTCACTCTTGGTAAAAGTTTGTGGTTGAAAGAGCTGAAAGACATAGGTTAGCAGCTGTCCTTTAGGCATCTTTGGCCATCAGACCATATTCTGCCTTTCCAACCTGAGCTCAAAATGGATATCTGGGAGGTGCATTTGGCAATGCACATTTAGTGCGTGTTGTGAAAGGAATGGGTCCGTTTGTTTCTCCAGCTGACCTACTGAAGTGCACATTAGCAGTTGCATCACACCCTGGACTGTTAGACCTAACACTGTCCTCGTTGGAGAGAGACCAGGGATGGAGCAAGGAATGAGGGCTAAATCCACCTGAGTGCAAAATGTTTTCAGAAGAGGAGGGATTTGCAGAGGCAGAGCCAAACCCTCTCTCCCCATGGACTGAAGGTCTTTGAGGTCAGATCTTTGAGCCCAGCCTATTGTAAAAATACTCATTTCAATATAAAACACTCTGAGCTACATCCCCTGCTATGTTCCCTTCCTCCAGCCCCAATGACCCAGAGGTGTTTTAGGTGTAACGAACCTAAGGAATGGAGAATAACCCTGCTGTATAGGGGAGTGCTTTAGGTAGCAAAGCACCAGCCCAATAGTAGCTCCTGGCTCTGTGTGCTGCTGAGCGCTGACTCTTCTGACTCTTTGGATATCAAGCAGATCTGATTCAGGCTTAGTGATTTCTTTACCTTGCCCTGACTTGCCTCAGCTCTTCCATGCATATTAGCTCTCAAGCATGGGTCAAAATGTGATTGCCCTCTGTTTCAACAGCCTTTCTGTTAGATGACAAGAGCCCTGCACAATCCATAGTCTCACAAGGGACCATTTCTCCCAGCCACATGGGCGACATTTGACTAAACAACCCCCTTAAAACACTCCATATTTTCTATATCCAACCCCTCTTCTCATTTTTATGTAAATCTTCTGCTTTTCCTGAGAAGGAAGATTTCATGAGTCAAATAAGCCTAAATGGCTGACAAGACCAAATCTTCAGAGGGTAATGGATACTTGAGTCTCACATGAGCCAAGGAAGAAAGACCAGAAAGCAAGGCACAAAGCAATTGAAGCAGATATTTCAAAGTTTTATTGTATAAATCTACAAAAGGCTTTGCTACAATAGCAAATAGAGTGTAGCACTATTCTATTGACAGGTTCTAGTGGCTTAGTGTGATCTTGTAACTCCAACATGACACATGAGGAATAAACTGCCTGATACAGTCAGATCTAGGGCAAGTGATGTCGGTTTACAAAGACCTTTTGGCTTCAACCCCTATAACCTGTAGTGGTTCAATGTATTTGCCTTTTGTACAAGGTTGTTTGAATTAATAATATCTCTAGTAAAAATAAAAACTCTAAAGTAGTTTTGTCAGAGTCAAATGTAAAATTGCCTAAGGAAAAAAAAAAATCCAGTGGTTGAAATTCGTTAAAGTTTCACAGACACAACACATACACACTTCTTCATTCACGTGACTCTGCCCCAGGAAAATAAACTACCAGCCCTTCCTGGAGAGGCTGGTAATATAAACCAGGGTGCTACAAGTAAAGCTCCAATCTGCTAGGAGCAATAATTGAAATAAAATCAGTCCAGGAGATTCAGTTCTGCACATTCCAAAAAGTCAGCTGAAAATGTATAAACCTCAGGACCAGATGATCAAGTAGCACAGACTGGCTAATTCATTAAAAAGGCAGGAAGCCTATGGAAAAATAAAATGCATATTGAGGCAGTCAGACCCCTTGGAAGGGACTGTGGAAATTAAGCACCTCAAAATCAAACATCATTTTGGCCTTGGGATGATGCCTATGAAGTCTGCCTTTACATGGTTTTACATAATTTTCCAGTCCTGGACATTTTTGCTGAGCATTGTTGGAATGCACGTTAGGTCCCATTGGCTTAGTTCAAATGCAACAAAACACAACAGAATTTGGTTAGGTGGATTTGATTGCTCAACACACATACACCCGCACTGACACGCACACATGCATACTCGGGACAGTTGGCTCTGGAAGAGAGAGGAACCAACTGGACCTCTTCAGCTGAGATGTGAACCAAAACTGTCTTGTTCAACTCACTCGAGCTCTTGTCTTTTGTGCAACTTCTGCGCTCCCTGGGTCTGGATGGAAACAGTCATGCCAAAGCCAGCACAAGAACCCCAGTTCTTGTAGTAACTCTGGTCCATGCAGATCCAAGAAGCACCTGCTGCCTCACAAGAGTCTCCCTTCTGGCAAGACAGCTGGCGAAGTTGTGCAGGCTCAAGCAGTTCAGACAAGCATCTGGACCGCAGGATGCTTCTCCGAACCTCCAGAGCCCTTTGAGGTTTGAAAACTGATACCCGCATGAAATGAAGCTACCCTCAACTCAGGAAAAATGAGTTACAGCATTAACAGCATGGAGGGTTCGTAGCCTAGGTAGGGTCAGTCATTTGGCAAAGTTAGTCAGGAAAGTTTTTTTTAACTGATAATCTAGCAAAGATTTCCTTAGGTGAGTCCCAGTGGCCCCAAATGGCAGAGGTATGGTATCATCTCAACAGACAGTCAATACTAGCCCAGCATCCTTGCATGTCCCCAAAGCCCAGACTTGGTTCTTCTGTTCTGCCTCTTGGTTTCTCTTTTCATTCTCAACACTTTCTTCTGTGCTTGGAGTACCTGGACCAACTCAGTCTTTTCTTCGTCCTGTTGGAAGTGGCTTCCCTCTTTCATTCTGGCTCTCAGCACCTTGAACATGGCATTGCACTGTGTGGGAAGCTCTTTGGTGCTATGATTTGTCCTCTGTCTTCCTGCAGCACTCTCTTCTTCCCTGGGAAAGCAAGACTCTTGGACACAGAGAAGGAAACTCAGCAAAATAGCAGGGATCTCTGTAAAAGAAAAAAAAAAAAAAATGCAGCAGCTAAGGTTAGATATCCAAAGTGGAGAGGACAGGGGATTTCTCAGGAGATGGGGTTATATTCAGCTGTGCCCACTAGATGTCTGCAGCCTGGAGGTCCCACTAGGTATTGGTGTCTAAGCATTTGCCAATGGTCCAGTAGAAAGCAATGCATGATGCGCGCTGGCCCCAGAGCATTAATCATTGGGGCTGGTGCTTGGGTTCCTACATCAAGAAGCTGAAATCTCACCTATTTGGTGGTGCCAGCCTCTTGCAACCATTAGGGCTGAGGTCTCAAGACCAGTACCGATATTTGCACCTGGGCTATTCGGTATCTCGGGTGAGGGCACTGGGGAGGCTAAGAAAGGCCCACAAGGGTAAGATGAGAGGTAATTACCTGTGCCAGTCTTTCTTTCAGACAGTGGATCCAGCAGTCGGTGGCTGGGGATCCTGACAGCAGGACTGATGTTGAATCCCTGGTTTTGAAGCTTTTTCCCTTTGGTTTTCCTTCTGAATCCTGAGCACTGTGAAGTGATTCCTTCTCAGAGGAGGATCTGAGTGAGTCACTGTAACCAAGAGAAGATAATGCTTGTAATGCACGGCCAGCTCATCCTCAGCAATGACACCCACTCCCCCACCACTCATCCCAGGTCATCAGTAAGAAATGCTCTCTTCTCTCTGCAGACACAACCACTGCCAAACTAACTCGCTCTGAACAAGTGAGAGGAGAGCCCCCGCCGTTCCTGAGACTGACTCGCTTCTAGCAAGGGTGCAGAGCAGACATGCATCTCCTTTGTGCTGTGCATGGACCTGTGATGTGTTGTCACAGCTGGGGACTTGAGCCCAGAGCTTCATGGGATAGGTCCTTGGGCTGAGCTAATGAAGAAGTTTCCCATTTCCTCCCCATATTAATCAGAAAGTGCAAGATACTGTCCTGTTTGGAAACTTTTCCCACTCACTGTCTTTTATTTCCCTTTGGCTGGCCTTCCCTTCCCCTTTCTCCCAACCCTACCCTGTCACTTACTATGCTTCATATGCCATTTCAGATTTTTTTTTTTTTTTTTTATCGCAGTGCAAGGTTCCTACTGGACAGGCTATGGCTAATTTAAGTCTGAGGAGTGCAGAGAAGAGAATGTCAGAGAGTTGCCTTACCTTCAGTCTCTTGGAAGGAGGCACACCAAAGGCCTTCTGAGCCACCGGTGCCACATGTCACTGCTGTAGTAGTGCCAGGAGCATCCCAGGGGCACTCCTGTTGCTGCATCCCTGCTGTATCTCTTGCAGAGGTGTTGCTTATTTGGTCTGGTGGTGAATACAGATGATGCTCAAGATGTGTCCAGCCTCAAGAAGCTTTGAAGAGCCAAACTTCCTGAATATGTCTTGCAGCAGTTTCATCTCAAAGTCCTATCATCAGGCGTCAGCCAAAGAAAGGTGAATGCTGAGCATTACTGTCTCAACATGGAAAATGTCACAGAGTCCAAGTCCGTCTCCGTCCATGGCAAGGAGATGTTGTAGAAAGTTCTTTGTGAAGAGACAACGCTCTGTCCTCAGGTGCTCCAGGACAGGGGTGCCAGGCTTTCCAAGAGCATTTTGAGTCTGTTTGCGTGAGCAGAAACTCTTTGTTGTGATGCACAGGCTGAAACTGTGCTGGGACACACAGCTTCTCTCTTCACTTCTTTTTGTTTTTACATGGCAAAAGCTCCTGTTGTCTCCACACATCAGCATGGACTCAATTTGCTGCTCTGGGGATATTTTGCTCTGGATTTAGGATGTGTTTGTTTGTTCCATTCAAAGTACAAGGATTTATTTCCCTTACCTCCCCCCACCCCCTCAAAATAGCTCTGGTGCCTCCTCTCTCCACCTTGACACCCTCTCTTCTCTGAAAAGAAGCAGACTGCCCCTTCAATATATGAGCTCAGAATTTAATTTTCTGAATGCACAATATAATGTGCAGAGAAAGGGTGAAATTTGCCTCTGCACTGCAGTGGCCTTGATTGGAGTGAGCAGAAACTAAGACAAGAAGTAAGCCAGTAAGAGCCTCTTGAGAGGGAAAATATTAAAGCAGGTATTAGGTGCAGTGAAATGAAAAAACACTAACAGTAATCCAGATTCTTGAAGTTTTCAGTTCCTGAATTCATAGGATTTCTTCTAACAAAAAAATAAAAGTTGTTTAATCCTTTGGAGCAAGTAAGAACAGGAGATTGCCAAGTGAACAGAAGCCCAGTGGTAAATCAGAAAAGGGCAAGGGTCAAAAGAAAGATGTCTCCACAGGACAGGGACATCTCTTCAGAAGAGGGAGGAGGGAAGGAGGAGGAGAGATCCAGATGGGTAGGAACCCTCAGCCAATTGCTGCACTCGCATGAAGTCCTTGAAAGCCGCCAGTGCGAAGCGGCTGCCTCTGAAATTGGGAATCGTCTCTAGTTTCTTGTCAGGGATCTCATAAAATTGTCCGTTCCCCACAGTGGTGCAAGCAGTATCTCCAGCACCACCGTATTGCATGGCTCAGGTGAGGTGGGCAACCACATCCTAAGGTGCCTCTCCCCCATCGCCTCCCTCCCCCCACAAGCAAAGTTAATTCCTCTGCTATGGGCTGTTGGACTGAGCACACCTCATGTCTCGTCTCAGCCAGAACCTCTCTCCAAGTGAGAAGCTTCCTAAATATGCCCTCTTCTCCCTTTCATGTAACCCAGACTGCCGCCTCCCTTGGACTAGCTCATATGACAGTAGCTGGTGGGCTAGGGGCCTCAGGTTGAGTCCCATTGCTCGGCACGGGACTGGCAGTAGTTGAGGGAGGCACGCTGTCCACAGAATCTCCTGATTGCATCTCAGGGGTCCTCTGTGGGCTGGGCTCATCAGAGTGCTCCATGTTGCCTTGGACTTCCTTCCCTCTTTGGATCAGCTGCTCTAAGGTCTTGGGCAAGGGGTAACTCAAGAAACGCTTCAGTTTGGGCTGGAGGGTGCCTACCACATACTGGATAATTTCCTCCTCATCTGCATCAACATAGAGGGTCTGGTACAAGTCTCTCTTGCGCCAAAGGAACTGGTCCAGGGGCTCCCCCTCTTTCTGGGGCAAATCCAGCTCCCTTTTGATAGCATCCCTAGTCAAAGTCCCCTCGCTGTACTGCAGGAACTCCTTCTTGAACTCGACCCAATTCTTGACAGAGTCCTGCTTGTATTCCCACCACTTTTTAGCTGGGCCGTTCATGTGATTTTGGATCTGAGACAGCCAGTACTCCTCTGTTCCACCCACCTGCTTTAAGTATTCCTCCAAGTGGCTCAAGAACTCCCGGGGATCCTCAAAGACCTGGGTCTCCACTGGGGAGGCTGGAGCATCCTCTGACACGGAGACCCACTGGTAGGAATCATGGCCCTGAGGGATGCTGGGCACCTCCCCGGGAGGAGGGGTCAGTGCATACATTTGGCTCATATCAAGGGCATAATCATAAATCTCCCCCTCACTTGGCCTTATCTCTGGGCCTCCCACCCCAACGGACACAGTCTGCTTGCCATGGTCCCCGGGACAATATTTGCCTCCCATGGACTCCAGACGGTCCGCCCACCTCTCCAGACGGAAAAAGACCTCCTTCCAAACATTCATCTCTCTCTTGACCCACCTCTCCAGATGGGCAATGGTTTCCTGGCACCTGGCCAGGCAGGCCTTGATGGACTTCTTCCATCTTTGGTTATCAGTTGGGACATGGTCCTCTAAGTTATTCTCTAACTTCCCCACTGATTTCTGCAAGCCTTTCAGCTCGCGCTCCACCTGCTTGGAGACCTCAGACAGGAGGTGCCGGTGGGTCCTCCTGACATGCTCCAACATTTCTGCCCTGCATTTCCCTATCTGCAGGATCACATTGGGCTTGTTGGCAACTCCACGGTGCCCCTGGAAGGAGTGGATGCCCGCATTGGTGACATTATCCAGCTGCATGGCTCCGACAGTACAAGTGTCAAACACAGAAAGAACTGGGTTGTAAGCCCCGGCGCTAGAGCTGGCTCTCAAAAACCCAACCA
This sequence comes from Fulmarus glacialis, assembly GCF_000690835.1. NCBI lineage: Eukaryota > Metazoa > Chordata > Aves > Procellariiformes > Procellariidae > Fulmarus > Fulmarus glacialis. The sequence continues at coordinate 33,670 of NW_009221048.1, read as the reverse complement.
CAACACTTCCCGAAAGACACACAGAGACTTCTAAACCCCCCTCAAAGGACTTTTCAACACAAACACAACCAAATCAGATATCACCGCAGAGCGAGCTGTTTGGTCCCCGTGGATCCCAGAGAGAGTTGTAGGCAAATTTCTCCCGGTGCCCAGCTGGAAACGCCGGTCTCACGTGCTCAGGGTGTCCCAGAGAGAGCCAGGATCCTCCAGGAACAAGGAGAGGAGTTGGCTAAGATGTCCAACCCCGCACGCGTGCCCGCTACCTGCTTATCCGGAGCTGAGAATCTCGAATGTCAGAGAGTCCCCGCTGGAGAAAAACACACAGAGATGCACACAGAAGCTGGAAGCTGCTGCAAAAATCCCGGTGATTTCTCCTCTGGTAAACTTGGCGAGTCAAAAAGCGCTTTCACTAGAGATGCAAAGAGCTGCTTCTCTTCCCTGTCTGAACTGCCACTAGTCCAGGCTCTTCCATCTACTTATACCCCACACAGCTCAACATGTGGGTGTTGCCCTGCCTCCTCTCACACTCTCAGCGCAGCGTTTATTGGAGGAAAAGCAAGGCCGGTGTCTGTGGCAACCCAGATCTTGGCAGCCTCCCCTCGCTTCCCACCCCCTCGCGCACGCCCCCAGACTCGACGCGAGAAGCGCTTGAAAGGTGCTGGAGACAGTTGGGTAGATGGATGAGTAATCGCACCTTCCGCCTTTCAGATTGCAGGAAAAACACTTATTCATTCCACAACTATTTACTCAGCAAGGTCATCATTAGCATGCTTCCCCTGGCAGGACTCGCAGAGGGGGAGATGAGGAGGAATTCAGTGTGTCACACCAAGACAGACGCCCACGGGCCCCCGCACACCCTCACGTGCGTGCACACACACACACACACACACATACAGTGAGCTCACTCCTAACGCAAATGCTTGGAAATGGTGGTAAATCAGCAGGGGGAAAAAAAGAAAAAAAAGAGACAAAAGAAAAGAAAAGAGGAGGGGGGAAGGAGAGGGGGAAACACTCAAAGGAGCCACTTCAGTACAAACTGGAGCACTCTGGACTTTCTAAAGAATTGGTAGGTGGGAGTCATCCCCGCTGCTTAATTGCACCAGATCAACCGCTATCTTGGGAATATTCAGTAAGGGAGGGGGATGGCATCCTGGTTTTTACACCAAATTAAATCCGCCCATCAAAAGCCTGTTCCGTAGTTAGCTTGAATCAGATGGTTAATCAGTTAGCCAACCCGCAAGCGCAAATGAAGCTACATTTGTTCTTTGCTCTTGACAAAGCAGGAAAAGCCAACCATAAAAGGAGTCCCCGGGTCTTACATAAACCAGAGATAAAGGATTCCCTAATCCGAGAGAGATCCCCGCCGGAACACCCTCGGAGAGATGCTGAGGACATCCGGGGCTTCTCATCCCCTCTCAGTGACAGTGGCCGGAGGCAGTGGGATGCTGATTCATGAATATCATCTAAAAAGGGGTTTCAAGCCTGTTGTCAGCGGGGAGGTGCCTTGCCTCCGCGCGGGGTGGTGGGCAGCGTGCCAGGGAGGC
>NW_009221048.1:31170-32019 GCF_000690835.1 Fulmarus glacialis | reverse complement strand
GGAGGACTCAGTGACCCCGTGCATTTGGTTAAAGCAGAGTCCCCTTGGAGCAAACTGGCGGTAGTTAAGCTGAAGGGCATGAGGGACAGGGGTCAGGACTCCCTTTCCCCCCCCCATATCCATGTGCTGCAGGAAGGCACGCGTCTGTTCCCTACCAGCTGATGGCACATGGACAAACACTTCTGCTGTATGGCTCCCTGGGGAAGCAGGAGGGTTATTTAGGGTAGCAGCAAGCTGACAATAGAAGGGCTGCATGGCTTGGTTGAAGGTGGGGCGTGCCAGTGAGTGGGGAAGGGGACAAAAACCTGAGGGTGTAAATCAGGATTCCTAACCCAGCAGACCCTCCCAATGTCACTTTATTTCCCCCCCCCTCCCCCATATTATGACAGCGATATGACTGGCAGAGAGCTATGTTATCTGCCTTGCTTACTTCTCCACTTTCACCCAGCTTTCCTGAGCATGGGATTTTTGTGCATCTGTGTTTGTGTTTAGAAAGGGTCAAATGTCTATCATCTGAGGGTTTGGGACAGATCTGGAGCCTTTTATGCTGTGGTTTCTGTATCCCAGAGAGTCCGCCTTAAACCTGCATTGCCAGTAAGAGATCAGGTGAATTGGGAGAGACTGTGCAATCTATGTATCTCTGGATCAGTGCAAAGATATTCTCCAGAAAGGTTTTCACCCAGGATGCCCTGAAATGGCCCATAAGACATTGCCAGTGGATAGGGACAAGTTATAGACTGGATTTAACTTTGCAAGTTGACCTGATTTCAACCTCACCTTGTCCCATCAAATGCCTGAGTCTGGGATGAAATGGCTGTAAAACCTACTCTGAATCTGTCTCTTTCCAGC
>NW_009221048.1:3883-31131 GCF_000690835.1 Fulmarus glacialis | reverse complement strand
GGATTCATCAGAATCTGAATGGCCTCATTTGGCACTTAGGTCATAGGATCTCAGGATTATTAAGGCTGGAAGGGACCTCAGGAGATTTCTAGCTCAACGTCCTACCCTAACTTGGGTCAGCTACTGGGTCAGATGAAGTGGTTCAGGTTTCAGATATTGAAAACCCCAGGGATGGGGATTGCACAATCCTCTTTGGGCAACCTGCTCCACTGCATGACTGTCCTTAGAGGGAAAACCTTTTTCCTTAAACCCAGGCTGAATGTCTTATTTCAATTTATGCCTGATGTCTCTTGTCCTCTCACCAGCCACCTCTGTGAAAAGCCTGGCTCTATCTCCTTGATAACCTCCCCACAGGTAGGGGGGACTGCTGTTAGGTCCTCCTGAAGCCATTGCTTCTCCAGGATGGACAAACCCCGGTCCCACACCAGGTACCAGCCAAGTGCTGTAGCCCTGACCACCTCAATGGCCTGTGCTGAACTCATTCCAGCTGACCAATGTCTTGTACTAAGGGGCCCAAACCTGGTTGCAGCAGCTAGATATGGTCTAATACGTCCTGAATAGAGGGGGATAATCATGACGATTCATCTCCTGGCTGTGCTCATGCTCCCACAGTCCAGGATACTTTTTTTGCTGCCAGGACGCGCTGCTAGATCATGCTCATCTCACTGTCCCCCAGCCAGGTCCTGAGCCCCAGCCAGGGACTCTTTCTTCCCAGGCACAGCATTTGTCCTTGTTGAATATCACAAGGTTTCTGTTGGTCCTTTCCTCCAGCTTATCCAGGTCTCTAGGTTCACCTCATTCTGCAACCTTTCCACCGAGTCCTCCTCCTAATCTGCGTGCTCTTCTTCTGCGGAGGTGGTGGGGGAGACAGAAGAGGCGAGGAGGAACGGGGGTTTTCCTTCTGGACCTGGTGGGGAATGACTCGCTGATTAAGACATAGTGATAAGCATTTTCATTGTATTTCTAATTAAAGTAAGGTGCGTGGGTAGAGGAGGAGGAGAGAGGGGAGCCGGAAGCAAAGGGAGGAGGGAGACGTAGAGCGCTGGGAGCTGAAAGGCAATTTGAAGAAAGGCAATTTGAGGCAGTCAGACAATTTCCGGGCACAGAGAGACAGACGGGCATGGAAGGACAGGAGCCATGGATTGGGGCAGGCTGGGAAGGAGGTTCTCATTGCCACAGCAGCATTATCCCATGGCTTCACAAAGAGCTAGCTGTTGAAATCAGCTGCCTGGCAATGGGATGTACGGAGGAGACTGCAGGTGCTTTGGGTTCACAAGAGGTCCAAGACAAGGGGAGGGCAAGAAGAGCAGAAAGGGAGGTGGGAAGTGACTATGAGGGAGGAAGGAAAAGGGTGAGCAGTGAGCAGGGATAGTTTCCTCCAAAACAGCTGAGCAGGAGCAAGGAAGGGAGAGAAAACAGCAAAAGCCACATCTCAGAGCTCAGTGGGGATGGTATCAATGTGGGTTATCTCCCTAGAGCTTCCTGAATAATTTTAAGGCACAGTAGATTAGAATCAGACCCCCCCCAAAAAAAAAAAAATGAGGAGAGAGAAAGAGAAAAGCCAACAGACTAATTACAGGCAGACAAAAGGAATGCATGGCAGCAAGCAGCAACAGAAAACCCCGCTGCGGGGAGGGGGACCAGATGAAAGGGACACTGAGTCATAGCCAGCACTGGCACCTTCCCCAGTGCTGTCACAACAGTGCTTTGCTGAGGACACGATGCACCCAGAGCCCGGTGGCACTCGCCCCTTGCAGCCGTTCAGCATGTGGGCTTTCGCTGCACCTCACCTTAGAGTAACCTTGATGGGGTTTGGGGTTTTTTTTCGGTTGACGTCTCTTTGCCACCTCGTCTGGATGAGTGTTTTGCCCAGATCTATCATACGGCTCATCGTCTTGGAGACGAGCTTGAACTGTGAGCTAGATGAACCTGGTGGGTGAGTGAGAAGAGGGGGATTCCAGGGCTTGGGAAAGTTTCTGGTGCAGCCGAGTTGTGCTGTCTTTTAGAGGCTTATGCTCGGTGCTAGATGTTGTATTAGCCTCCTGTGACGCCAGGGTCCCTCCTCAATTATGCATTGCGATGGGCATTGCGTTCTTTCTCTGAATCACTGTCTGGAGGACCCTGTCTTTCACCAAGGACTCTTTGAAGTGCCTAAAGTTAGAATTCTGAAGGCCAGCGTGCAATTAATCCTGTACTTTTCCAGGAACTCATTTTTTTTCTACTGGTGAACAAGGGATTTTCTGTGTTATCTTACATCTGCGGTGCTAGAATCTTCCCTTTAATTTCCAGAATTTCTTCCTCCTTCTACAAGAAAAAAGAAAAGAAAAAAAAAAAAAAGAAACCACAACCCCTTCCCTCTGCCTCCATACCCTTTCAATCCCTATCGATTCTCCTATAGGTTACCAGACAAAGCTGACCAGTCATTTGTTTAGTAGCAAAACCCTCAAGAAGGGAATAAAATTAAAAGAAACCAAGGTGTTGGGCTTTTTAATTTATTTGGGGGCTTTTTAATTTATAAAAAAAAAAAAAAAAAAAGGAGAAAAAGAGTAACACATTTAATTTACACCATACGTCTCTATTCATCCATCTCCAGCACCGGAACACTCTACTGCATTGAAGCTGGCACTCACAACGCAGAGTCTCGCATTCAAAATACGGTTCGCGTCACTGGCTGCATTGTTCTTGGCCACCCATTGTCCTCCATGGCTGGGGCCCACACGTCACTTGCTGGGAGGGTGGGGAAGCAAACAGGAAACTGAGGGCAGCCCGCTATCAATATTAACAATAATCATCATAATTATTATTATTAGTAGTACCACTCCTTCTGGTGCAGAGGAGCCTGCAAGTTCTCTCCTTTTTTCTTTTTGTCTGAAAAGCCCTACTTTGTGGGGAAGATAGAGGGGTTTTTTTCAGACTAAAAATACCTCAAATATTTTATAGGTTTTTTCTCCCCTTATTTAATGGGATGTTTGTTATTTTCCCTTCCTCACTGGGCAGAAGAAATGTTAATGAGTGCCTCCTTGTGCTGAGTTTGCCTCCTCAAGCCTGCCTGAGGCTAAATCAAGAAAGTCAAAGGAGGTGTCAGTATTTTTCACAGCAAGAACCTGAACTCTGGTGTTGGCTGTTATGACCCTCATGAGGTCAACACAAACAGAAGGACATCTCCAAATGAACTTCGTTTTCCTCCCGTGCACATCACTGACGAGCTGGTAGAGTACATTTGTTGCTAGCAAAACAAGCTAGCCCCATGTCGAAGGGTCTGATTCATACCTGATTTATGAAATTTCGTCTGCCTTTATGCCACACAACTGAGAGCTGAATCTGGCCCACGTTTGGCGGCACACTTTACTCTTCCTCCACCTGCCACCCTTCAGGGTGCCCCTCTAAGTGTTCTAGTAAAAGTTTCTGAGTTTAGTGCTTTTTTACTCCTCCTCAGCAGTAAACACTGCAAATCACAGGTCTGCTAAATAAGGAAAAGCGGTGGGGTGGCTGTGAAGCTCACAGCCCTGGTTCATCTCCCGGCGCGTCTAGGCTGATGGAGTCCCACCTGTCCAGGAGAGCTGTGCTCCTCACCGTCTGCCAGGACGATGCGTCCATGCCGCTTTAAGGACTATCTGCAGTCCACGGAGCCAGTCCCACCCTCCCCTGCAGCCCTGGCTCTGCTTTACCATGTCTATCTGGGTTTAATGTTAACACCCCCATGGCAGGGTGAGATGAGGTCCAGTGATGGAGCACTGGGAGATCACAGCCACACGTGGGAAATGGGACATTGCCCTTTTTGGTGGCAGATTGCCATGCTGTCAAACCATACCCTTGGTCATATGGTGAGCCAGAGAAAGTTGGGCAGCCACGTGTCTTTGGCAGTACCAGCCACTCACATGATGAGGAGCGAGTGGCTCAGACCTGCTCCTGCTCCTCAGAGACATCATGCTGTTCCCATGGGGTGAGACTGTGTTAAGTCCCTCCTTCACTTTCTCAGCACCCACATGGATTTTTTCTCCTCAACTAGGGCATGTGGGAAGGGCATTAGGGCTGGTGGGAGTTTTTCATCAGTGAAGCTGGACTGGCTTATGGGAAGATTTCCAAGCTGCAGACTCCCTGCTATGGGCTGTGAGGAGGAGGAAGCCGTGGGAGATTCCTGTGGCCGTAACAGAAAATACTGCCTTGTTGTGGTTGTTAGCAGCCAGTCCCAGTCCCATGGAGAATCCACCACAGCCCTTCTTCCCCATCACATTACATAGTCCTACCCCTCCTGGTATGGTAACAACTCTTTTCCCTTGAGGGGAAATGCTAAGGAGGAGAAAGCTAAGGAGCGCTCAAAGCAGATCCAGATTTGGAGGGGATGCAGAAGCCTCTTTGCATGTGGTATCATAGGTATCCTCCAAGATGTGCAACAGCAACAAAAGCCATGTTTGTTGGACACCACCATGATAACTTCATTCTCAAATTCCCTGTTAACTTTCTTCTGGTTGATGCCCCAACCTGGGTTAGAGATCTCCAGATTCATAATGGGGACACACTAAGCAGGATTTTTTTCTCTTTTCAGGTCCAGATCCCTTCATCTGCAAATGTGTATAGTTTAGTCTTCTGTTCATCCAAAAATACTCTTCTCTGCCTGAACCATGGATCAGTTATTGCCTCACTGAAGAGATGGGTAGTTTTTCTCTCTTCAGGCACACATAACCTCCTCCAAATGTTTTATTTAACCTCATTCAGACTGAAATCCCAAAGCGTTTTCAAACCTGCCTACCCCAGCCTGGCTAGGATTTGGCCACGTAGGTGTCTTTGGACAACACCCCAGGCAGGTTCGAAGCCATGCTCTGCCTAATTTGGCACTAGGGTTTCGACCCAGGTCTCCTCAGTGCTGGGATATTCCTAAAGGAAAACGCTAAAATGCATTATTTCAACTCATTTTGTGGACATTGTTTACTTGTTTGTTTCTTGTAATGCTTAGACAGTGATTTCCTCGCCCGTGGACCACGAACATCCTCCTTCGATGGTGGGGTATGGGATGCTCTGCCTCGCTCTCAATAGGAATGTGTGGCTGGTGCTTTGCAGTGAGCTCCGTTAAGCATCGCAAAGGGCACCAAAGGGACACAGGGCCTTTCCCTGGCTGTTGCCAGCCAAATCCATGTCTCCAGAGCTTTGTATGCTGATGTCTGTCAGTTCTCAGCTCAGTTCTCTTGCAGCCATCATCACCATGTGGCCATAAACTAGGCCACCGCTCACCTGTTTTTAGCAATTTTATCACTCAGTGGTTACTCAATTTACCTTTTTTCAAATTTTTCCTTTTGCTTCTCCTTCTTCTAAGCCATTTCTCTTATTTTCTTCTCCCCCAGGCATCGTTGTTAACAAAGGATTTCCCCTAAGCATTCTTGCTTTCTGTTGCTAATCTCTCCTAGCCACGGGGAGCCACAATGCAGGAGTTGTGTCCCCTCGGCTCAAGATAACAACAAAGCAGCTGTCTCAGGTGGTAATGGGGAGCCTGCATCACCGATAACAGAAAGGGTAACGTTAGGTCACTTCTGAAGGGAAGGGAACCTCATTCAGCGCATCCTCATCCCAGTCGAATTTAACCAGCTTTTCCATTTCCATTATTAAGTCCCTGTAAATGAAAGATGGATAATTAGGGGCAGCGGGGAAGCTCAGGGAAAACAGAAGAACGTGAGAAACAAGCAGCAGACTGTACTAATTTCTTCTTCCCATATGTATGAGGCCCCAAACATCAGTAAAAGACATATTAGAACAGGGCTAGCGGTAGCTGGGGAGTGAGCTGCTGTGTAAAGCTCTCTAGGAGTTTTCTCTTCCCCCAAAAAAACTTTAGCACAGTGCAAAAGCTCCCCAGTACACCAGTACCCGCCCCCCCACTGAACACAATGGCTCGGTGGTCTCAGGCTGGAGATCACCAGGTCCATGGGAGCAAAGCACTGCAGAGGCTTCACATCTCTGCACGGAGAAAGGTGTGTATTTGGGAGCATGCAACAAATAGGAGGGTTAGGTGAAGGTGCATGTGTAGGTCCTGTTTAGAGCTTGAGACCTGGAAGGTCCATGGGGCAGGGGCTGCAGGTCCCACATGAGGTACAGTCTGCTCTGAGACAGCGTGAGGAGGACAAGGACAGGGAAGGAGAAACCCTTTAAGGACAGAGGATTAAGAAGCATACATCTGGGACAGAAGTGATCCTGACACCAGTCTTTTGCTTGCTAGTGTCTCCCCACATGATCATGGGAATTTTCTCAATCTCCCTTCTCCTTGTAGAGGTTGTCTCTCAGGAGGGCTGGTCCCATCTGGATAGAAGACTGCTGAGAAGGGAAGATTTTTCCTCATCTGTTCAGCCTTAGCAAGGCCAAATTGGAGGGGGGGCAGGGGGGGAAGAAAGAAAAAAGATACATCAGAGGCTGCAATTGCAGCCAGGGTTATTTATGCCTGATTTTAGTGAAAGGTCCCTAAGGATTGAAGAATGATTTTGCGTGTTCCTCAGACATGACCTGGGGAGAGATGGTCCTACTGCAGGGCTATGGGGATGGGACAGGCAGCGCTGCCCTGTTGCTGGGCTCATGATTTCAGCCCGGCAGATGCTGGGGAGGCGGTGGCAGCTCGCTCCCAGCACAATAGGATTTAAGTCTCCATGGGTCCTCACAGGAATGTTGCAACAGAGAGAGGGAAGGATCTGGGGGGAGATGCAGTGGCATCCAGCCAACCGAGCCAACGCTTCTCTGCCGATCGCCGCCGTTTCTCCCCGCTGGACACAGATGGTGGCCTCGCCACTGACCTTCTCAAAGAAACCCCAGCCCATGCTGTGGGGGAGGATGCGGTGTCCTGGATTTCCCACCTCGCACCCCCGTTTTCTGTTTTTCAGCAGCCGGGTTTGGCTGCGGGGAGAAAGGGGAGGGAAAGGCAGTAGCTCCATATTAATGGGTTCCTTAACGAGAAGCTCAGCAGAGGTTAACATCCATCCCTGCTACCTGAAGCACCCTGAGCCATCCCTGAATGAGACACCGAGGTGGGTGGGTGTGTGGGGGAGAAGGGGTGAGTGGGAGCAGGGAGAGGGGGAAGACAAAAGGGTTGAGCGGCGTGTGTGCCAGAGATCGGATCTGCCGCAACGCTCCTGCCGTTCCCTCACCTGCCTGCAAAAAGGGAAGGGAGACAGCCTGCCCGTTGAGCTTTGCAGGGGGTGAAAACGGGCCAGGGCACCATCCCGGGGGCATTGCTAAAATAGGGATGCTCTAAGCATGGCTCCCCAGATGTGGTGCCTGCCCTGGGGCGAGGGGGTTACAGCCATTTTTCCTCCTCCCCAGGCTCTGCATCAGGGAGGAGGAGAGGGAGCCTGCAGTGCTGATTTGCTCAGAGCCTGGAAGGCTCTCTGAAGTTATGCTAGTGCTTAGGGAGTTTGTGAAAGAGGGGAAAACCCTGAGATTTGGAGTTTTATGACCCCCATGATAAACACATGCAGACCCCTCCTTCCCATCCACCGCTTGCTCCTCCAACTCCCTCCCCAAGTTTTGCAGGTGATGGATGTGCACTGTTTGTCTGCAAGTCTTGTGAGGGCAATGCAATCTCATCAGGGTACGCCCGTGTTTCTGCCAGAAGTTGTGCAGGAAGCTGACTGAACACCACCCTCCACCCAAAGCTTTGTAGACACAGGGGATCTTAAAAGCATGTTTATCACTTACATTATTAATAAGGAGGCTGTCATTGTCCAGAATAGCCATAGAATCATAGAATCACAGAATAGTTTGGTTTGGAAGGGACCTTTAAAGGTCATCTAGTCCACCCCCCCTGCCGTTCAGAGTGCTCAGAGCCCTGTCCAACCTGACCTTGAATGTTTCCAGGGATGGGGCATCTACCACCTCTCTGGGCAACCTGCGCCAGGGTTTCAACACCCTCAGCGTAAAAAATTTCAGCGTAAAAAATTTCTTCCTTATATCTAGTCTATATCTCCCCTTTTTTAGTTTAAAACCATTCCCCCTTGTCCTGTTGCAACAGGCCCTGCTAAAAAGTCTGTCCCCACCTGTCTTAGAAGCCCCCTTTAAGTACTGAAAGGTCGCAATAAGGTCTCCCCGAAGCCTTCTCTTCTCCAGGCTGAACAACCCCAACTCTCGCAGCCTTTCTTCATAGGAGAGGTGTTCCATCCCCCTGATAATTTTTGTGGCCTCCTCTGGACCTGCTCCAACAGGTCCATGCCTTTCTTGTGCTGAGCAAAAGGTCCATGTCTTTCTTGTCGTGGGATAGGGTGTCATTCCCGGGAGTTGAGGAAAATGTTCACAACATCTTTCTTTTAACTAGGACATGAATTGTGATTTCTTCTCATCTGAAGAGTTCCAACCACCACATAGCTGGCTAGCCCAGCATCTTCTGCAAGAGCCTTACCATTTTGGATAACTGATCAAACATCCCTCAGTCCAGACTAAGGTATAGCTCAGAATATATACCCCAGGCCATGCATCCCATATCTCACAGGAAAGCTAACACCATCTCCCTGCTTCAGTCACACAGAAAGCATAGAGATCCCACAAGGAGTGACCGAGCCTTCTCCCGACCCAGAGTTGCCTCCTCAGATGTTCACCTGGGACACAAGGGTCCAGACCAAGAAGGGATCTGAATTCACCTCATCCAGCTGCCCCCCCCTGTTCACCCAACCTGAGAGTGCCTTATTTCTTTGCTCAGCCCCATAAACAGAGGGTTTCCCCATCAGGCCCTGTTAGGGCTGGATGAGTTTGCTTTGTGGCCCGGTAGAGTGCAGAGGAGACCATGGAGGCTCAAAAGGCAATTACCCAAGAGCTGCCAGGTAGGGTCCTGCTCAATCTCTGAAAAGACACCTTCCTCCCCTTAATTTGGGGACTGGACGACCAGCACAGAACTTTTTCTTTTTTCCTTCCTCATCTCCTCTCTCCAAATATTTGTGCAGATTGCCTGTGGCATTTAGAACAGCTAAAATTATCTCAATTAAATATCTCCACTCTTTTCCTTTGTTCTCTTTTTCTTTCTTGCTCTTTCCTTCCAGGCAGCTGGAACACGTTCTTTAGACACTCGTTAAAAACAAAAGAAAAAAAAAAAAACCTACCCCAAACACCCAACAGCTAAGACTCACGTAGCTTCCGTTAGGCTTTATTTAGAGACATTGATGAAATAGGTGATGTGAAAAATACGAAAAGACCCATTGCTCCAGTATTCATCCATAGGAAACAGGAGAGTAGTCTTACTCACCTCTTCCACCAAAGTCATCCCTTTGTGGATTACAGGTCTACTGGAGCTCTGGGAGAAAGGAAAAAAGGGTTGTGCACTGATTTTTGGGGCGTGCTTGGTACCATGAGGTAGGAACATGACAGTGCTGCAGCGCCCGGGGATGTTCCCCCTGCCTGTCCACATGTTCATCATAACAATATCTGGCCCTTTTTATTGACCCCTCAGCTTTGTAAATTCCCTGCCAATCTGTTCTGGGAGAGAAAATTCCTTCCCAGCATCAAATTTGGCAGCTGCCTCATCCCTGTGCCTGACAGCATGAATCACCAGAGTTAAGTAACAAACCCATTTATGCATCAAGATACCATCACTGTCCAAGCAATCATTCTTATGCTTTTCAATGTGAAGCCAATTACCATAGATTCTGCCTATACTCGTCTTATTCCCCCTCCTTTGTTCCCTAATTTTCCTCCCAATAACTTCTGGATGTTTTGCAAAACAGAGAAAAACTTCAGAAGGGGGCTGGGATGCTAGGCAGAGTCGGAAAATATTTCCCAACCCCCAAGAAGGGTTGTTTACTACTAATTTTATGAGTTTCTGGGAAACCTCTCAGGGAATCTCACCAAACCCTGCTTGGCAAGAACAAGTGGATTGCTAATGAGGTAGTATGCCACCTGGTTTGTGTATTATTGTCTTACAAATATATCTACATACCCCCACACACTTTAATGCACCTGTTATTTTTACAAGGGTTTTCTTGGTGCTGTTTTTCTGCCTTTTTAGTACCCATTTTATTGCTCTGGTCTATTGACAGTTATTAAAAAAGTGATTCCTGAATGTGTTTGGTTTATCCTTCTGAAAATGAAGTTTTGATGAGTTGAAATGGCAGTGGGCGATCCATCTTGAAAGAAAGATCTGGGGAAAGCACAGTGCATTGTGAGTTTGTGGAGGCAGAGAGGGATCTGCAAATGCTATTAAGCCTGGGAAAAGCAACAGGACATGTACGCCGAGCATAACTGCAGGATTGCAATATTCAGTAATTGACACAAAACAAATTTAAGCTGAGACTTGTGTCTCTCAGTGCTTAGCTCCAAGACAAAACTCTCAGACTAGGCATTCTCCTGCTGTCTGGTCAGCCTGGGTCCATGCAGGACACAACCAAGGAGATGGCCATTGCCCTCCCTTTTCCTCAGAGTAGCTGAGGTACCCCTGTAAAGCTTAGAAAGTTCTGTCTCAAATACCTCCCTTTGCCTGACTGGAAACAAGAATTTGATGAACACAGACCTCTGCTTTTCCAGATTGCCCCACCACTCCGAGTGAAATACATCCAAGATCTTTCAGGTCTCTCTTTTTGTATAACAGAGTAACTAGAGCAAACACTAAAACAGTTTTCCCAGCAGAGAGTGATTCAGACTTGGGGAGAACTTAAATACCAGTTTGTTCTTGCTGTGTCTCCCTACCACTGAGTACGTGGGTATTTCACTACTCACTACAGCTGCAAATTTTCACCCGGATGCCAATAATTTATCTTAGGCACCAGCGGGACCACAACCTGCCTCCCTCCATCCAAGGTACATGCTTCAAGCATGAGGATACTGCATATAAGGACAGCAGTGCTGTTTTATTCATAGCCTGAATTCCTAAGAGCCAAACCTTAAATGAAAACTTTAAAGAACACCTAGTGACCCCCTCGCAAAGGATATGCTAACAATCTCAGCATCTTTTAGACATCAGACTTAAGGAGAGAGAAGGAAAGGGCTATGTGACAGGTATAGTTTGGCAGCCGGGCTTCATTAACTCTGTTTTTCAAAGATGCATTTATCTCTCCAGAATAACAATTGAGTTACGTCAGGCCCCATATTCCATCCTCTTTAGTACGTCCCCTCACAGCTATTGCAGTAGGTAGCAAGCACCCACAGTCCTCTTTTTCCCTAACGTATTAAATTACCATCAAAGATGAGGTTTGCAAACATAGTTTGTTGCCTACTGGAGCCTTACATTTCAGAGCTATTGCTGCTGCTGTTGCATATTTTGTAGAATTTTTTTCAAGCAGTCCATTTTTGCTAATGGGCTCACTTGGAGGTCTGTTGAACTGCAGGGAAAATAGAGACAAGCAACCTTCCCGCTGGCAGACCTTTGCAAACCTCAAGGAACCTTTTTGAGAAACAGGAGTTCCATGTTTTTAATGAGATCATTTTCAGAAAAATCTGGAAAAAGAGAAAGAAGAGAAAATAGCGACAGCAAAATAGAGATAATCACTAAAAATTCTTTTCAAGTAAACCAGAAGCCCACTCAGTGTAATGAGACAGAAGAATTTCAAGAAAACTAAAGGAGGAACATGTGCTTTATTCGACACATAAGAGCCAAGTCAGTATGTGAAAAGCAATAGCATCTTGACCCTGCAGTTGTCTGTCACTCCCCTGGTGCAGATAGCTGGATTAAGAGTGGAGAAACAGGACAAAATTCCATCAGTGGGATAGTTTGGTGCCAGGAGGTCTGCAATGAAAACTGAAATTTATGACAAATCTGATGTGCTGAGTTGGGTAGAAAAGGTCAGCTCTCTGCACCTACATGTGGTTGATGCAATCATCCCCATTAAAAAAAGGAGTGCTCTCAGCAAGGGGTGATGAACCCATGCTGGCCCACAAAGGCCAGCTTCATGCCTCTTGACATGGCCAGGCATGTCAACTGTTGGGATAAGCATTCAGTGGTAGCTTTCTGCATGGATGTAACGCGATAACTTTTGAAAGCTGCATCTGGCTGATGCCAGATGGATATTTTAAAAAGCACAGGCAGATCAGCCTTGAGTGATAGGAAAACTGGAAGAATGGGAGGAGGGAAAGTGGGGACAGAGGGATCTTCTGTCATCTGTTTGATATGGCCAAAGCCTCAAAAACCTGTGTGGGAGTAGTAGATCAAACAGTTGATGGCATGAATTGACACCTCCAGCACATCTCTGCCCATCGTGCCAAGGTGGTTTAATAGGCTGACCCTTTCCTGACGTCTCAAGAAGCCAGGGCATGAGTATAGGAAGGTGCCAGAAAAGATGTACAAAAGAACATCTAGCTCAAAACCCAGTCTGCAGCATTTTCCATGAGTTAATGCCTATAGAAGACTATAATAGCAGAAAAAAGAATGTAGTGTTATAACACCAGATATTCTCCTAATCTCCAGAGATTTGTGGCTCAGGCACTGCATGAACCAAAGCAGGTAGTTTCATATTTGCGTGCTCTTCATGGAGTTTTTTCCTTCCATTAATCTGCTTAATCACCTTTTGAATGTCTGTACACTTCGGGGATCTGTAATATTCTACGGCAGGGAGTTGCACAGATAACCAGATATGGTGTGAAGAAACTCTTCCTTCTTCTTTGTTCTGAGCTTGGCACTTGCTCATTTCAACTGATAACCCTCCATCTGAAGACATAATAACCAATCAACTCCTAATGTCTTCTCTCTAGATCCTATACTATCCTTCCTTTTACCTTTCTTTTTCCAGACTGAACAAACAAGGTTTACACAACCATTCCCTGTGTGGAAGTGACTTTATTATCTCTTTCCACTGGTCAGGTTTTTTTTCACATCCTTTCTGAGATGGGGACACCAAAACAAAACAGGCAGTATTCAAGATGTGAATGAAACAGGAGTTTTTTTCAGGGGGAACGAGGACAGGTCGAGAGAGGACAACATGGAACTGTGAGTATGGGGAGCCCACACCCTACAGACTCCCTGGTGCAAAGGACACACAAGTGATCTGAGGAAACCACCAGAAGAAAATCAAAGGTGGGGTACAAGGCTACATATTAGAAAGTTTCTGGCATAGGGGGGTAAAGTGGGGACAGAGATAGAAACAGGAACAGTCTCACTGAGGGAAATAAGTATCAAGGGGACAGGGTATTTTTCCAGCAGATCACAGTGGCTCTCTGTCTCTCTTTCATGACAGTGGATAGGCCGTCAAAGCAGTTTTCCCAAATCTCTGCATTTGCACAGTGTAACATTGAGCTGGACATGTGTGTGGTAGGGAGAGGTGTCCACAGCTCTGGCTCAAAAAAGGAGCATCTGCTAAAAGCAGCAATTTTGACCTGCCTACAAGACAGCTAGAGCAGTCATCCCAACTTCACTCCTCCTTCCATTTCATTCACTCCCCTGAGCAGAGCTGCCTACTGAGCTCCAGCCCCTAGGTCTGAAATGAGCCAGAAGGACAGGTTTAATTTCTTTCTCTTCAATGAAGGAATGTCTAAGCTTCCAACTTCTTCCATCTGACATGTTAAATTGGCAACACAAGTCTTCCTTCTGACAACTTTGCTCATAGACTTTTAGTTGTAATGTTTTACCATCTAAATAAGCCAACTTCCCAGCAAGTCAGCTTCTCAAATTTCTAATTTAACTGCAATGTAGCACTTCCTTCAAGGCTGGTTCTTTATCAGATCCTTCACTTCATCATTTCTACCAGCACTGCTAACATTTGCGAAGTGGTAGTGTAGCTCATCTTTCAGTAGGAATTTTGTACCCAGCTGAAGCTTGAGTATTTCCAGCAAGGCAGAGTGGGTTGTCAAATACCACTGTTCCCATGTTGGGATCATTTCTTCCTGTCTGAGGAAAGCTGGTGAGAAACAGAACTGCTTTGGTTTCTGCAGGCACTTTCCTTGACAAGGAGAAAGCTGGTGAAGCAAAAATGGGACAGCTGGAAGGGCAGAGCTAAGTCATGGGTGAGCCAGACTTCCACACAAGCTGGCCTGGCAGGTCTTCCTTTCCTAGGGAGAAACTTGCAGATGGCTCCTTGTCACCCATTCACTTACAGCCAACAGGATGATGTAGGCTCTATGGAGTGACAGCTTAGTCCAGCCTCTGAGAAAATCTACTTGGAGGGGTGTTAACGTTGGAAATGTGGCTGTAAGAATTATTCCTATCTAGTGCATTTATCCACCAGAGGCATTCTCATTCAACAGTCTTTGATAATTGTTCACCTTATTGGTCTCTGATAGTTGATGTTTGGGCCAGATGTTTAAACATAGGCTTAAGCATTGGTGATAGATCCAGAGACAGACACTGAACAACCAGGTGGAGATGTTCGTTCCAGCTTCTTGAATATGGCTCAAGAAAAATGGTCTGCAGCCACACTCACGTGATCTCCTATGGAGCATCTCCCTGTGCCATTTTCAGAGACAGAGAACTGGACTAGGTGGACCATTAATCTGACCTAGAAGGGCACATTTTATGTTCCTAGGTGACCGGTGCTTTTTAAGAGGCCCAAGAGCATTCAAGCCATCATCAAAGGGCTGAAAGATGTGAGATGGGTCATGAAGAAAGACTATAGTCCTCTGGAGTAGGAGCTGTGGGACAGCTGGGATAGCCTAAGGTATCAAAAATAGTGCTGAATGTGTATATTTAGGCAACCTGAATGGAGTTCTTGTGGTGGGATTGTATTTGAGATGAAAGGCATGGTTCAGTTGCCTGCAGGACAACAGGCAGGTCAAACTCCCAAGGCTTTAGGGGTTTTCCAACTCTGGGCATCACTAGTCCCTGGCTGTTTTATTTGTAGGGGCACTGCTTCTGCATAGTAGACTAAGAAGGGAGGCTGGGACAGTAGTGAACTCAGGGGAAACAACTACAATGTCAAGAAAAAAATCACAGAATAGTGCCTCTGCTGTATTCTCCCAGCTCCTAGCAATCTGTAGATTAAAGACTTCTCAAACTGGGGAAGAAGAAAGGCTTTAGGGCAACCTGTGTGTAACACTTTCTGATGAAACTCGCTTTCTGCGTGTCTCTCATTGCTTCTTTGTAGTTCAGCCACGCACAACATCCCGTGGAACGCCTGGAGAGGAGACGACTTAGGGCGATCTCATCAATATGTATAAGTATGTGAAGAGAGGGTATAAAGAAGATGGAATCAGGCTTTTCTCAGTGGTCTCCAGTGACAGGACAAGAGTCAAATGCCCACCAAGCCAGTGTGAACAGTAAAGGTCTGAAAGATAATTATATTCCAACAGGTTTTGTGAAAATTAGTGCTGCAGCAGAGCTGAAGTAGCTCAGCTGGGAGAGCGTTAGACTGAAGATCTAAAGGTCCCTGGTTCAAGCCCGGGCTTCAGCAGTGTTTTCCTTTAGTTTTACGTGCCCCGTGCTGGGCTCTTTAGTACAAGAGAGATATGGAGCTACTGAAGAGAGTCCAGCAAAGGGCCATGAAGATGGTGAAGGGACTGGAGCATCTCTCCTCTGAGGAAAGGCTGAGAGAGTTGTTCAGCCTGGAGAAGAAAAGTATCAGAGGGTATCCTATCAATGTATGTGAATACCTGAAGGGAGGGTGCAAAGAGGGCAGAGCTAGGCTCTTTTCAGTGGTCGCCAATGACAGGACAAGAGGCAATGAGCACAAAATGCAACGCAGGAGGTTCCCTCTGAACATCAGGAAATACTTTTTACTGTCCGAGTGACTGAGCACTGTCACAGGTTGCCCAGAGAGGTGGTGGAGTCTTCATCCTTGCAGATATTCAAAAGCTGCCTGGACACGGTCCTGGGCAACTGACTGTAGGTGGCTCTGCTTGAGCAGGGGGTTGGACCGGATGACCTCCAGAGGTCCCTTCCAACCTCAACCATTCTGAGTCTATGAAACAGGGACATAGTTTTACAATTCAAGGGCTTCAGTAAAAATAGTGATATAAAGGGGTTTTTTGTTCCCTCAACCTTCAACTGCCTGTTCCTAATCCTATGTCATGGAGTGCCCCATAAAGAGGTAGTAATGTTGACCCACTGGTGTATGGGGCCATGCAGGAAATCAAAACTGTGATTTGGGAAAAGGAACAATACCCTGTCAAAAAGAGTTAATTTTAGCCGGAATCACAACTGACCTTGAAGCAATTCCTCTCCCTAAAGTTTGTCTTTTTCCAGACTGAAGAGTTCCGGTGTGTCTACCTGTTGCTCACAGGGAAACAGCTCCAGATCTCTGATGAAGCTTTCTACCTGAACCTTTTCTACTCTTACACTGACCTCTATGAATGATAGTATTCAATGTGTGGGCACCCCAAAGAGTTCTACAACTGACTAACTGTGTTTTGTTCTCCATTCCTTTCCGATTAATTCCTGATCTGTGGCAAACAACAGAGGCAAGACCTGAATTACCAGTTGTCCAAAAAAAAAAGTGAGAAGGAGTGAACCTTTGACTATTGATTTCTCAAGGATCAACCCCAATACTCATCCAGTCTTTCCTCCATAATAGGGCAGAGATCTCTTTTTTCTCCCCTTCATTCTGGTAGTGCTCTTTAATCTCTGGATGTAACACGATCAGATCTTGCAGCACTTCCAGGAGATGACTTCCCTAATTAGGATGTGAATAACGACTTGCCGTAAGTCAATCACATCATGACCTGCTTAAGCCTTGAAGAGATACCATGGGTCCTGCTGGGCAAATGCCTCTATCAACAGCCACCACCCACTAGCAGGTGGGGCCAGAACATGCATTGCCCTCCTGCATGGCTCAGGAAATATAACAGTTCTCACCCATCACCGCCCTTTGCAGACCTGACGTACTCAGGCAGGATCCTCTGGCTCAAGGATGCACCAAGTAGAAAATGCCTTCCTTTTGACCCTTTACTCCTACTGTCTATGTCTACATCTCAATTGGGAATGAGCTTCCTCTTCCCCAAGCTGGATGAGACTACGTCAGAGCCATGCGTGGTCCATGCGCAGGATTAAATTATATCAAATTTGGTATATGTCTGGGGCCTCATTTTGTTATGAAATCAGACCTCAGGCAGTTGTGTATGTACATCCCAGGCATTGCCCTCAGGTTTAAGAACAACTTACACACTGTGACTACGCTGAACTGCTCTGACCTCATCTACCACACTGGAGAAATGCAGCCTTGAGCCCTAAGGGCAGAAGCAAATCAGATACCAGACGCACAGATCGTGAGTCAGAGAGCAGTGGGATGGCACAGGCTTAGCGTTCAAGCAGTCCTGCTAAACAATATTTTGACCTGGTGCTAGACTCATGGTTTAACAAGTGTGCTGGAAATCTAAATGAGGCCAGTGCTTGGGCTTGAGCAGTGCCCAGTGCTCCTGCACACTGCTTAAACGTGCCAGCTCGTGCTCTCCCAGGCAATGTCCAGACACAGTTCAGGGGATACCAGGGGACCAGGCAATGTCCAGACACAGTTCAGGGGACAGCAGGGGGCAGGAACCATTCCCAAGAGGTGGTTTGCACATAATGAATCTATTTCTGCTGAGGCAGCTGGGAGAAGAGGTTTTAGCACCATGAGAGATGTGCCCTAGCAGATGGCCTTAGTCCCATCGAGCAAGACAGACCAGTTGTATTTGCTTTTGGAACTATAACTCTCCCTGCAGAGGACTTGGTGTTTCCCATCACCTCTCTCCTTGGTGGACCACCGGCACTCTTATCTCAGGCAGTCTAGAAGGGCCTGCCACAAGGAACGTAGGCATTTGGAATAGAGCTTTATTATGGGTTGCTGAACAGGTAAACTACAGCCAGCTGAGGAAATCCCCTGAACTTAAAACAGTCAAAAGGTAAGCGACATTTTTAGGGCTGGAAGAGATCTGGGGGGGGATATCATGTGCATTTGCCCTGTTCTTACTCCTTCCTGGGTATCTGTTGATGGACAGTACTGGTGGATGCATGGTCTAAGCCGGCACTGTTGTTCACATCGAGGTGGTAGTGATTGCTGGGCTTGCTCACCTCTAACACGTCTGGAGTCCAGCACAAGGAGGTAGCTGCAATCAAATTGCTTTGAAGCCTGATCCACAGCTGTGGGAAGGCAAAGGAAAGGCTCCCACTGATGCTGGCAATCAGGCCCTCATGTTCACACTGCAGGACATAAAGAAATCCCCAGAGACCACAGTGCAGTGATGCCAGAAGTGATGAGAGCAGCTTACTTGCCCGCTCCTTCTCCGGATGACCTGCTCCCCTCCTGGCTGAAACAGCTTTGACGGAAGCCTCAGTGCCAAAAGTTGCCAAGTTTCTCTGTGTTTGGCTCCAAGAAGGGTTAAAAGCGGCCCCGTGCTCCTTGGTGGTTGCTCACCGGGAGGCGGCGAGGGAAGGTGCAGGATGAATAACGGTGGTGGGCGGCAGGCAGTGTGGGGGTGGCTGCCCTGCCAGCACCTTCACCCAGCCCACACGCGTACATCTCCCTCTTCTCACCGCCGTTCATGTCCCTTCGGCACCGGGGCCCCCACATTGATCAATCAGCGCACGTCGGACCCCGATAATCGCCTCTTCCTGAGCCCCTGCACAGCGCTGCTCCAGCCCACGGCTCTCCCCCACAAATGCTCACAGCTCTGCCAGTGCCCTTCAGTTCTGATTTTCTGCTTTTTCTAGTGATTTCTGCCTCTTTCTCTTAATGCCTTCAGTCCCGATTT
Source organism: Fulmarus glacialis (assembly GCF_000690835.1). NCBI lineage: Eukaryota > Metazoa > Chordata > Aves > Procellariiformes > Procellariidae > Fulmarus > Fulmarus glacialis. The sequence goes on along the minus strand of NW_009221048.1, from coordinate 12,588 downwards.
GCTGCTGCTGTCCTCCTCCCCTATCCTCTTGACACTTTTCTCCACCTTTCCCACCGAGAGTGCTGGCATGGATCGGTCCGCACACATCCACCCTGACTGCACAGCACCAGAGCTGTATCTCACTTCTGCTGAGATACGGGAGCCTGCCCTGAAAGATCAGCCAGCTAACTAAATGGGAAATCCTCAGTAGGAGCTTAAAACCCTTTCCTCCAGAGAAAAAAAAGAAAAAAAGGATAAACAGGAAAAAAACGCTGCAAGGTTTGTGGTCACTGTAGGAGCATGACTGGGTCTGTCAGTATGTGTGGGAAAGTTCCCACTGAAACTACTGAATGCAGATCACACCAGGGGTTACTGCATATGCAATGCTTGCTCGGTTGTGTTTTATGGGGTCCGACAGAAGGCCCCAGACCTCTGATTTGCAGTCACTGTGAATCACTGCTGCAACGTCAGTATAGCTGCCCTGATGGAAAGATCATGGGGTGAGGCACGCATGGTCCAGGCATCGCCTTCTCTATCTTGCTGATTTTTTTGGTGATAATTTGCATTCCTATGGAGTGCTTCTGCTATTGCTTTCTTTTTATGTTCTTGTAGGACCTACTGTAATACACAGGCTAATTGGAGTGCACATCTGCTTTGTCCCTTGCTCTGCCAATGGCTAGCTTGAGGAGAAGGCAATTCTTTTATTCATGCCTCAGTTTCACCCATCAGAAAATTGGCCAAAGTACTCCAGAGTCACTCTGGAAAGTGCCCTGAGATCTGACAGAGAGAGCTAGCCGTGACAGAGATAGAGGCAGACAACACACACAGACAATAAAAGACAGCCCTGAAGATTAATTTTCTAAATTACATGGCAGCTACAAGATGAGGAAAAGAAAGGATTATTATTTGCATGCCATGGGAGCAATAATCCTGCGATTACAACTCCAGGCATAAAGACATTAAGTCTTGGTTTGTGCTGCAATGCAGAGCTCTTGGAGGTGTAGCAGCACTGTGCCATGAACAGACAGCTTGTGTGCGGTCATAAAGATAACACGCGCTTTTGTGCAACTGTGTAGAGTCCAGACTGCGATGAAGACCACCTGTGCTCACGTTAAGAGATGCATCCTGCAGTCCTTGCAGCAGTGGGTGCGCAGGAGCTGCCGTCCAGACCCTCTGACAGCAGATTCGTTCTGCTCGTGTTCAGCCCTGCCCTTTCTCAGCCCATCTGAGCCAGTGAGGTTGGCCTCTAACTTTAGCGGAAATCTAAATCATGCTTTGAGGCACCAACTCTCCCCATTGACTTTAAAAGAAGCCTGGGGTAACCAAGGTCTTTCATGCATTAATATACCTACAAGTGAGAAGTTCTGCCCCAAGGAGCCTCTGGCAGCAGTCCATGACCTGGGAGCCAACTCTTTGCCATCCATAGGGGAGTCCAGTTGTTCCCAAGAGCCTAGCTGAACTGTCAGCTTTTCAAAAAACTGAGATTAGAGCTGCAAATCCATCCCTGCCTGCCTTTTGCAGTGGGAGCTGCTTGGATTTTGAAAGGCACAGGGTCCTAGTTCACCTGGTGAACATGATGTTGTGCATGACTTATACAGCGTTGGTCTTTAGATAGTAGATATGAGGATTAGGGCAGTTCTTCCATTCAGGTCATCCAGCAAGTCCCTGGAAAATTTCTTCTCTCTGTCTAAACAATGCCCTAAAATGGGGTTTGATCATGTGCCACAGCAGAAAAAAAAAAAAAAAAAAAAAGACAAAAATTCCTCTTTCAGATGCAGCAACTGTCCAGGACCTGCTCTGAACACTGAACGCTAAAACTGGAGAATAACAAAATACTTTTTGGATCCAGCTCAGTTCCTCAGAGGTAGTAAAGTAAATAGATAGTCAAAATACCTTTGAAGGGTCTTGGCTTTAGCATCTATGGCTGATTAATTAATTGCAACTTAGATTGTTATTTGGGCTGTTAAGTATTTGGGCTGTTAACTTTTGGGACAACGGGCTATCCTTCATTTTCGGTTTGAATAGCAGTCTAATTTTATTTGTGACTGCAGGGTGCTAGTGGAGGAAAAGGAAAGAACATGAAGCACTGCTCATTACAAGTGGAAGTAGTCTATTTAAATATGCAAATTGTCTTCAAAAAAGCCCAGAGAAAGAGGGCTGTGGAACTCCTGCTGTCGCTTATGAGATACGGAGATTTTTTCATTTTCCTGCCCAGGGTGGGATTTAGTCTGGGGCAAGAGTGACTACTCTTCTGTCAGCCTTTGGGAGCACCCAGGAGGTGACAGATTGGGCACAGTCCATAAAGAAGGGTGGGTGGATTTCAGTTTGGTTCCCAACAAGCATTTGCAGCACAGAAAACATCCTCGGCAAAGCTCTGTGAATTCAAGAAAGCAGTTAATGTAAAAAGTACAAGAATCCAGCATAGGAGTGATTTTAATTATGGGATGGTATGTAAGGCTTTAAACTATACTTAGATCATCTTTTTAAGCTACTTGACTTGTGCCACAGGGGTTGGAAACTTCTCTCTTGCTTCGGTTTGCAGAAATTCAGCTATGTCCTATAATCCCTCATTACAAGCAATAGGGAAATGTCTAGAAGAAAGCCTGCCCTGCTGAGTTTTTTCAAGGAAAAAAAAGCAGAACTGGGAACGCTGCAAGTCCCAGGCAAGCAGAAAACAGATAAAATTAAAAATGAACAAACAGTAGAAACAAATGCAAAAACATCTTCTTAATGAGCAATCTCACTGGCCATGATCAGAAGATACTGGACAGGTCTCTCATCCCCCAGGGATTTTGGTGGAGTCGATTCCAGGCTCCCATTTCTTTCACCCTGACACGGGGAAACTCCTCGAGTCATTTTGAGTCAGTGTCTCTGCCTCCGATATTTTCATGCCAGCCTGGTTACGTGGGTGATTCTCTGCTCTAGTTTTCAAGCAGAAGTTCTCACAAATTGACAGAGGAGGGTTTGGCACCTCCGCAAGAGAGGCGAGAGAGAGGGAGAGAGAGAGGAATATATGGAGGAGGAAGAGAAATGAAATGGGCTTTTGAAAACCATAAAATTAGCATAGAAAACGGCGGCAGCTTTTCTTTACTTGGACTGAGTGAGAGGCAGTACAGTTGCCTGCTGATTTTAAAGCCACCCCATTAAAGATCCTAATGGGTGGCCACAGATGTGCTGGATTGCCTGTTACTTGAGGGAAGCTAGTTTTGCAGCTACAGCACCAACCTGAAAACTTGCAAAAGCAGAGTTCAGACTTTACCTTGGCTACAGATTTGCCATACAAGCTCCCTAGTGTAGGAGCCAATAAGAAAATGAAAAAAAAAAAAAAAAAAGCATATGTAAATAAAACCAAGACTAGAACGCTTGCAAAGCCACTGAGGAAGCGGATTTTTTTCAGCCCAAGGATTTTTAGGCCTTAAGGTCTCAGATCATCACCTCTAGCTTTAAACATTTCACTGAAGTTTCTAAGTTAAGAGCTCATTTTTTTTCCCAGCCTCTCAGTATAGTCAATAGAGGTAAAAATCTGCTCCTTTGCAATTTTAGTGCTTCCCTGGGGAAAGACCTGTTAGCTCAGGGTTTGGAGAGGCAGTCGGCTTTCCCCACTAAATAGATTAGCACCTCTCAGCTGCTTGATAGTTCTGGAGCAAATGTGAGGTACCCGCACACAACCTCAGCCCTACCACGTGCTCAGGCAACACAAATTTCCTTGTATTTGTTACAGACCGCAATCCGTAGGCACACAGCTCTTGCAGCTCAGCTCAAGTGGCTGAGCGCTTGGCTTGTAAAGTTTGCATAACTCCATCTACATTACCCTTAGGGAAGGGTGTTGGCATCTAGGAAACATAAATCCTGGAATCACTCCAGGAGATAAGCTTCTAAAACCAGGCTTTCAGCTCTCTTGATCCTGGCCAGTACCAGCCATTGAGTCTGCAACATTTGCTTCTAGCTCAGGACCAAGTCCTTACCAAATTCATGGATGGCATGTGGTCACCCAAGAAGATGAGGGAGCTTTTCCTTCCTCAAGTCTTCTCAGTTGTGGCTGGCTGAGAAGTGACAATATAGAAAATCTTTTCCCTGCCAGCCCTGTAAAGGTTCCTGCGTTGGTGCGCGACAGGGGAAACACAGTGACACAGTACAGCAGGAGCCTGGAACTGCATGCTAGGACCTTCCCAAAGATTTTTTTTTCCAGGGGAGCAGGACCCGACATCAAGAGATCATACCTCTAGAAACATGATTTACCAGCTTGTTCATGTGCTGATAAGCAATCCAATCGACACACGTAGCAATCAGGTGCCAGCATCCCTGGCATGAACCTCAGCTATGAGTGGTGGGAAGTGAGCCATGACTTCCTCAGGTGGGTCAAACACGTCTTCTTGGAGGAGATTGAACATAAACAAGGCAAAAAAATGAGACAGGAGATGTCAGGAGAAGGAGGTAAAACACTGCAAACGCCTCAACACCTGCAAATATGCTTATAGCCATCTGCAGCATTAATCCTCCAGCAGTGCTGGGGGATTTGTCCCATTCCAGAGATGGTGGCTATCTAGATAAATAGTTAAAAGATGTTCTTACACACTGTAACCAAGTCAAGCAGTGTTTCCAAATGTGGAAGAGAGATTTCCTGAGGAATATGCAATAGGTTCATTAATCTAAATGAGCTAAACTTTCTGGATGATCCATTCCCTTCTACACCACATGGCTAAGGATGCTAACACACCTCTTCGAGCCCCCTTTGCCTCCCCCTTCTCCCATCTTACATACTCCCAGATCAGGTTCGGTCCAGAAAGCCCCTCTCAAAACGCAGCCACGGTGTTTCACAGGATCCCTTGTCCTCCTCTCACCTCCTCCAGGGAGAGCTTGCTTTCCCCTCCAGGTGAACTTTTCCCTCGCTGCCGTTCAGGCTGGCTCCCTCTCGCAGGTGGGTGTTCTCAGCCTAGAGCTGGCGGGCCAGCCGAGCCGCGGGGGTGGGCGGCAGAGACAGCGAGCAAGTCAGTGCTCTGAAAATGTGTTACTAGTTATTCCTATTCCCTGCTGGAAGGTTTCTGCTGTCACTCCCAGGGACCACGACTTCCCTCCCGTGTCCACCCCGGCCGTGGCAGCCACCTTTGCCAGCACATTTTATGGGGTGGAGGACAGGAGAAGAACAGTTGGGAAGGGGTGGGGGACAGTCCAACGTAGAGTTGAAGAAAAGCTGAAAAATGAGATTGCTGATCTTTTTCCCTCTGTGCCATGTCTTTTCCTGAAACTGCTCGTTTTTAATGCAACTTTCCACAGGCTAGTCTGAGAGGAGACCAGGTGCACACACACAGCCTGTCCAGTGAGCATGCACATAATTGGGATTCGAGTGAATGTGAGTCTCTGTGAATACAGGAAGGGAAGAAAGAGAGCCTTAAATCAATTCAACTTGCTGGAGATTGGTTTGGGGGCACCTCTATCTTGTCCCTTCTTCCATGTGATGGCCACTTCTCTTGCCAAAATAAGCAAGGGCACCAGAAGTATCCACAACCGGTAACAGATCCCATCAACCAACAATTATCAAGAAAGAGTTTTAACTGTTTTAGACAAAATCTTCATGGACAGATGCATCAGGGTTATTAAACATGGTAGCACCAAGGCAACTGGCAGCAGATGATGTCTCAGCACCTCTAGTTTTGGCAGCTGGGATAACCGAAGGAAAGGTTGTTCCATAGCTCCTTATATTAGCGATTTTCTCAAACCACCCTCTGCCGATTGACCCAGGGTTTGACGGACCTGTGGTCATCCGCTCCACTCCTGCAGAGTCAAAGTTGTCTCTTTCAATGTTTTGTTACCAGTTGGAAAGCTGGAATGGCTGGAGAACAAAACTGCAAAAAGAACTTGTTCCCTAGTGTATAATGCGTCCAAGTATTGTTTCTCACTTTGCCCTCCCTAGAAATAACTAGCGTGAGGCGAAGGGTAAGGTCAGAGATATCTCCTTCCCTGTTCCACTTGCTCATGACTCCCTCCTGACAGCCGGTTTTAGCCAGAATTATACCTGTTCTGTAGGGATGGTGATCCCTTGATGTAACCCACACTTCCATCCCATCTCACTGTCTACCATGGTCATGGGCTGATGCCAGCAAGAGTCAGGCATGATAGTCTCTTCTAAGTAAGACCAAAAATTTATAGACAATAACATCCCACATTGGTCCTACCTTCCCATATCCCCTATGCCTGCTGTTGTTCTCCAGATCCTTCATCTTTGTCAAGGAGGGTTGATGACATGGCAGTCTTCACATGACATTAATTTGTTTACGGAAGCTGGTTGCGTTGGATGCTTAAAGGTAAGCAAGCAGTGTCCAAGGAGAGTTTTGGGCTACAATCTCAAAAGAAAAGAGAAATACAACAACTCCCAAAGTAGGCTAAAAACTAGGTGTTTCCCTGGGTTTTGTGGCTTATACAAGATCTCAGCTTTTCTTTAAAAAAAAAAAAATAATTACTCAGGGAAGGAGAATGGAGAAGCGAAGGCTTTGATTCATCATGCCTTCTTCATCCACTTTGTTACGTCTAATGAAACCGGAGTATCCTCAGTGTGATCAGCCACTGTGGCAACAGAGGCGGTTGTGCAGCAAAATGAAAATTAGGGATGGGAAGGTGGTTCCCAGCCGCCACATGTGGTAAAACCCCTTTCTTAGAAGACCCACTGCAAGACTTTTCTGGCAGCTGTTGCCCCTCCTGAAGGACAGGAAAGAGCTCGCTGAGAGCTGCTGTATACTGACTGGTAGGAAACTTTGAATTTACAGCTAGCACACTTCCTTAACCAGTTTAAACCCATTCCTTATAATGCTGCCTTCTAGCTCAACCACATATTCTTCATCCCTGGTGTTTATCTCCTCCAGACACACACGGACAACACTCAATCTCTCCTAGCCTTTGCCATGATAGGCAAAACGTTCCAAGTTCTTCCCGTCTCCATTTATGTGATAGACTCTCCCTTTCCAGATGAATGCCAAAATCCTTCTTGGCCATTTAAAATGGTCTGTATCAATGGTGACCCAGGCTTCTGTAGTCTCTTACAGCATCGCCAGTCCATTATCCTCTTTCCTACACTGTTTCCTCATTATTTACCTCATCTTTCACTGTTGTTCTGAGATGAGCTGCCCTCTTCTTTCTTATCACTCCTCCCTCCCCATTTCTGATCAAGTTTGAAGTAAATTCACCTGAAAGTCATAGGAGTTCCTAAGGAACAGCCTCCTGAACACAGCTCAGTGACGCTGATGCCAGCATGATGAAGGCTGTGTTTTCCTGGATAACATGACTGCTCGTAGTTCTTGCAAATAAAAGAAATTAGAGAAAAAGAGGACTTGAGAGGTGTGTGAGTAATACAGCATCATCCGTGGGATAACACATAAAACCAAGGAGAGAACACAGAGTACTTTCACCAGCAAGTTAACTCTCAGCACACTTGGGGAAGGTAGGGGAAGGTAAGGGAAGGTAGGTGTCACTGCTACAGCTAGGGAAACTGAGGCATAGCAATGCAATTTGCACAAATCATTCAGCTGGTTTGATGGAGAGCCTAAGCTAAGGCTGTTTATGCTTTGTTGGGGGTTGCAGCTGCCTGAATTATGCAATAAAGCTTAATTTAATTGCATAATAGGAAGACAAGACTATGAACTCCATCGATTACCTGGTAAAAGGACCCAGAGCAATTGGGTGTTCCAGTGCATTTGGACCTGTCCATGATGTCCCCAACTTGGCTTTTCCTCAGCTCACTGCTCTTGCCCTCTTTAACAGCCAACACCCCAGTGAAGCCTCTTCCCTTTCTTGTAGCCAAATATGACCCAGTATGGGCTCTAGCTCTTCTGCGGGGCTGCCCTTGAGTCTGCTCCAGGACCAAGGCTGAACACCAAGAGCACCCTGCTACCCAAGGACACCGTCACAACAAAGTGATCTCCACTTGCGCAGAACTGGCATTCGTTCCACCCGCTGACTTTCCCACCTCCAAAGAAGGCTGCAGCTCAGCGAGGGGAACAAACATACCATAGAAGGGAAGCGATCTCTGCCAAGCGCTGCAGAAATGGGACACAGATGGTGTCTTAAATGAGAACGGAAGTTTATTTGGGGGCTCTGCGCGTGACATAGTGTTGCAGATCTTGCAACAGATGACAGACACTAGGATTTCAGAGCAGGTGATGAGATAATTTTGAAGCAGTCTCTGTCCACAGAGCTATTAGCTTGTCTGAAAAAAAAAAGAAAAAAAGATTAAAAGTTGAACTCTGTAAACGGTTCTGTAAGGATAGGAATGTATAAACCTGCTTTTATTTACATGTAGGTTCTTCTTATACCCTAATCTTAACCACAGCTGTTTGTTGGCTAGTTGGTCAGCCTGTGTGGTTGTGCTGATTGGCCAGGGGACCACTGCTAATGGAAATACATGAGGATGACATTAGCCTTGCTTTTCCCTGCTGTAGACATAAACTTGTGTCTTTCTCCTCTACACACAGAATAGTCGGAAGGGACCTCTGGAGGTCATCTGGTCCAATGCCCTGCTCTAGCAGGGCCACCTACAGCCAGTTGCCCAGGACCACATCCAGGCAGCTTTTGAATATTTCTAAGAATGGAGACTCCACAATATCTCAGGGCAACCAGTCCGACGTCTCTCATCCTCTCCTCGTATGAGAGATGTTCCAGTCCTTTCATCATCTTCCTGGTGTCGTGGTTTAACTCCAGCCAGCAACTAAGCCCTACACAGCCGCTTGCTCACACCC
>NW_009221048.1:0-3431 GCF_000690835.1 Fulmarus glacialis | reverse complement strand
AACATAGCACTATACCAACCACTAGGAAGGAGATTAACTCTATCCCAGCCAAGACCAGGACACCTGGCCTCTCTTCAGTAGCTCCATATCTCTCTTGTACTGAAGAGCCCAGCATGGGGTACAAAAAACCTACAGGAAAACACTGCTGAAGCCCGGGCTTGAACCAGGGACCTTTAGATCTTCAGTCTAACGCTCTCCCAGCTGAGCTACTTCAGCCCTGCTGCAGCACTAATTTTCGCAAAACCTGTTGGAATGTAATTATCATTCAGTCTTTTCAGACAAGGTTAGCTGACATTAGCTTGTGAGTCAAAGAAGTTGTTTCAGGGAACAGGATACAGATAGACTGGGCTTAAAAGCAATGGTCCAATCATCTGTACCGACATAGGCTCGTTGCCAATGTACATCACCTCTGTATATGTGTATGACTTTAATAATAGCATGACTCTGGAAGATGTAGAGAAGTGGAGCAGGGAAACAAAACAAATGTTCCTGAAGGGCTGAGGGAGGAGTACAGTTATCCTGAGATTAGGGAAGGGATCTGTCGCTCACAAGTCCTTGCAAGGAAAATAAGGAGATGGAGCTAGGTCTGTATAGATACAAAGCTACAGATGAGGAAGCTGAATCTGAAGTTACAAGGGTGATGGAAGATGAAGAGAAAGACAGATTGATTGTAGGGAGGTCTCAAGAGATGACTGTGAATGGAAAAAGAGTAAAAGGGACAAACAAACATAGACTGCGCTTTCTGTGCTTCTGGTGTTGAAGAGGCCATCTTGTCTCATTCCTCAAACCCTCTTTCTTTTTAGTGCTGTTTAGGGTGTTAGACTTGGATGCCAGTTGTGTTGGCTAATGCTGTTTTCTTCTACAGGGTTAGACTTGCCTGGGATGCCACAGCTGTTCCTTGGTATATGCTGATAACTGCAGAGTAGAGATCAGAACTGGGTGCAGCACAGAGGTGTTTGCACCCCTGTCAATAAACCAAACAATAACGTCAGAGAGAATGTGGTGATTACATTTCCAGACTGGTCTGACATATCTGAAATACCAAAACAAGGACTGTAAAATCTCAGCCCCTTCTCTGCCGGGAGAAGTTTAGGTGTGTTGGTAAGAAATAAGAAAGTGGGGCTCCTTTCTATACCTAATGACCAAGGTCCACATCATAAAACACAGCTAAAATCTGGAGTTAAACAGCAACCTTGATCCAAGGACCAGCCAAGAGCATTAGCATAGAACAAACATTTCTAATATCTTTTCACAGAGCCTCCTGAAGGATCTGGAGTTATTCATGAAGCTTGGCTACTCCTTTCACATCAATCTGTCTCTCTCCAGCTAGGGAATGGGAGCCAGGCATATTCATGCAGTGATATGGGAGATGTTTGCCCAGCCCACCAACTTACTCTGCAAATAGAGGACTTTCACTCCCAGTACAGACAATCTACCATCTTTCACCGTCTCCAAATTCACATCTCCCCAAAATACATATGTGAAATGCACCATAAGTTTTCCATGACTGCTAAAAACCTGGTAGTGAAAGGTGTCAAAAATACATTTAATCTGGGTTTGAATGTTCAGCTCGACAGCAGCAGATATTTCCTCACAGAGGTTTATTAGATAACAGTTCCGGATATCTAGGGCTCCAAAACTAGGCTATGGAACCTCTTGCAATATCCAGCCATCAGGATCGTACCCTAAGTGAATTTCCCTTCTGTAAAACCACTTCACCCCACCATCCCAATGGTAATTCTACCCATGACTACTGAGGAGTCGCTCACACATATGTGGCTGAGGGTCTCAGCACCGCTGTGCATATGAGGCGGGGACATTTTGGACAGCTAAGCACTGCTACAGAGTTTCTGCTTCTTGTCCATTTCCACTTATAAATTGTCTCCTATATGTGACCTAGAAACATGTCAGATCCAATCCTTGAAAGCTCCATGGTGCAGAGAACAGGTGCACATAACAAATCCAAGGCATCGCTAAAGACCATGGCCACCAGTCAACCCAACCCAAAAAACGATTCCTCTGTTACATTTTGTGTCGGGTAGAGACGCTGATATCAGAAGAACCTAGAATATTGTTCAGGGATTTGGAGCCACAGAAGAGTGATTAGGTCTCAGCCCTGAAGTGGAAATGAACAATCCTGTTATCTATCCTATTGACTCTCTCTCACTTCCACCTGGACCTCAGGATCCATAAGAAGGTAGTTGGGGACTGGCCCCGGTAAGTCTTTCCAATTATCAGTGAAAGAGGATGAGGAAGAAATCCTGCAATTTTCCCTCCGGAATATCATCCACAAATCAAGGCTGTGTGTTCAGAGCAGGTCCACTTATATTTATCTACAGAACATGCTTACAGGAGAAATTTCTTGAGCTCAGTGACTAAGGATCTTACAAATATAGCTTGGATCAGTCTGCAGGAACAGAAGACTCTTTCTGGTATATTTTTCCTCATTTGGATGCTGAAGGAAGTGAGAAAAAGGATTGCATAGGCAGATGATTTATCAGATCGTAAGTGTTTACTTGTATACAAAGCTTTGCTTTGAAGGGTTACTAATGTCTGGAGTGTGGACCTGCTCCAGGTTTATTAGAGAGGTTTATTAGATTTTGAAACATCTATGCCTCCGATTCTGTTGAAAGAGCACTGTTTTGCTCTTCCCTTAAGAGCTGTGAGCTATTTAGCATTACCAGCACTGATGATGATTATCAAATTCCTAGAAGGCCAGATGGGGACATCAGTATGATGATAGGTAACAAAGACCATAAAAGAAGACCTGCTGAGCCTGGCAGGACTGGAGTGTTGGAATAGAAGGGTTGTATCCCTTTCTTTAGGGTACTTTAGGAAGGACAGGCAGGGGAGACGAGGAGGGGGAGTTGCCCTCTATGTCAATGACCAGCTGGAGTGCACAGAGCTCTGCCTGGGGATGGATGAGGAGCCAACTGAGAGCTTATGGGTCAGGATTAAAGGGAGGACAGGGACAGGTGACATTATAGTGGGGGTCTGCTACAGGCCACCTGACCAGGAAGACTGAGCGGATGAGGGCCTCTATAGACAGATAGGAGCAGCCTCACGTTCACAAGCCCTGGTCCTCATGGGGGACTTCAACTACCCTGATATCTGTTGGAGGGACAACACAGCAGGGCATAAGCAATCCAGGAGGTTCCTGAAATGCGTGGATGAGAACTTCCTTCTCCGAGTGGTAGAGGCGGCAACAAGGAGAGGTGCTATGCAGGACGCTGTTCTCACCAAGGAGGAGGGGCTGGTGAGGAATGTGAAGGTCAAGGGCAGCCTTGGCTGCCGTGACCATGCAAGATCCCTTAGGAAGCAAGGAGGGCGCCCAGCAAGCTCACTAGCCTGGACTTCAGGAGAGCAGACTTTGGTCCCTTCAGGGATCTGCTTGGTAGAGTAGCAGGGGATAAAGTCCTGGAGGGAAGAGG
>NW_009221047.1:0-9013 GCF_000690835.1 Fulmarus glacialis | reverse complement strand
TCTCAATCCATGAATTCTACTTTTTTTTTAATTCTCTCCCCCCACCCGCTGGGGGTGAGTGAGCGAGTGGCTGTGTGGTGTTTAGCTGCCTGGCGGATTAATCCACAACAGAAAGAAACTTTACTAACATGTATAATAGAAGGAATTTTATAATAAGGCATAATTCTGTCCACTCTATTCTAAAGCATCCAGCATTGGATAATTTCAGATTGAAGATTCTGGATTTTATTAGACCTACCTGAAAAACTTCAAGTCTTCACTTTTTCATACAAAACATTAGCCTGTTAGAAATAGGTAAAAGTTTTCCAGTATTTTTTTTCAAGTATTTTATTCATTCTGCCTCATTGAAAGACCACATGATTTTTTCATAGGACTTTTAAAATACATGGGCTCGTTTAATAATACAGTTTTAAAGACAGTTGACTCCAGATAGCTATGTATTCAGGTTTTAACATTTTAGGCCTTTAAATATATTAGGATGATGAATAACTTGAGTTGGTGGGTTTTGGTTTGGGTTTTTTTTTACATTCTTATTTTTCAGCTTAGCAAAACTGAGATATTTGATTCAAAAAGCTCCTGACGGGAAACAATTACCAAAAATCCGCCCCTCCATGATAATCGTCCATATTTCTCCTATAATGTTCCCCAGTGAAAGGAAAATAGCTTATCTTTCAGAAGAAGAGACAATAGGAAGAGCACACCATGGAGGGTAAACTATCTCACATTTCCAGTGTGGTAAAAGAATACATATGTGCATTTGTCCCAGTTTAACTAGTAACTTAAAGTTTACATTAAAGACTTGAGTTATAGAGAAGTTGGATGACATTCAGTTTTCTGTCAGTGTCAAAATTAACCTATTATCCTAACACTTCACTACAGTGAATTTTTAATTTTCATTTAAATTCATAAAGATAAAAACAATAGCTCAAATTCTATCCTTTTAATTTGGCTTCATTTAAAAAGCAAATAAAAAAACAGTACAAATGTTGTTTTATACATACCATATATTTTTGCTGATACTGCTTCTTCTAGTATTTTCAGTAGCTTGTTGCATACAAGTCATTTGGACAGAAGATCTGTAGTGTTTTAAAAAGAGGATACTGGTTTACTGAAATATTTCTTTGAAATAGTAAACTACTAAAAAATAGTTTAATGTGACAGCAATTCTAGATGAAGGATTTTTTTTTTTTTACTTTTTTTTTAATTAGCAGACATAATTTCTCCAGAACAAGAGTCAAATTGGTACTAAAACCTAAAGACTTTCTTCTCTTTTTTCTATTCATGATCAAAGGCTTTTTTATTTTCCTCTCATTGCTGCCATTACTAGTAATATTGAACAGTTTCAAAAAAAGTTCCCATCTACCCTGTCCATATTACTGCTACTATGAAAGAAACTATATTTGGGGATAACTCATAACTTTTATTTAGATTAACTGAACTAGTCAAAAATAGTAGACAGTGGCCAAGTAATTTCCAAGAAGATTATAAAGTAATCACACATATAATTTCTAGCATATTTTTAATAATTACTCAATTTAAATCCTAGACTTAAGTTTTCAGAAGATTTTTTTTTATTTTAACATTCACATGTAAACTAGAAAGAATTTTGAACACCTACTTTATAGTTATTTTGCAGATTTGTTTACAAATTAATTGGCAGCTTCTTACTGTCCACTTTGTGTATTCGTTCTATAACCTTTTCCACTAACACTTCAATTTGATGCAGATCCTTTGACGAGTCAGATATAAAGATGGGTTGTGAAGTGAAAGCCTCTACAAGGTTTCTCAGAATGAACACAAATGGATCTTTTTTAACTGTTGTGGCATCATTTTCTCTGTTATTATTTTACCATGGTTGCGTACTTAGACCTCCCACTTACAAATCCCAGCTGAAAACAGTGTTTATTACCTCTTTCAAAAATGCAACAAGAACAGAACAAAGAGCACCTTATTTAGAGCACTACAAAAATTTCAGATGTTTAGCTTTGGATTAGTCAGAAGGAGAAAACTTAGTCTGCCTAAAACCATCCTGGTTTTTGAGGGTTTTTTTGGTTTTTGTTATTTTTTTTTTAAATATAGGTAACCATTTTTGAAAACCTACAGAACGAGAACTACTGCATCTAAATTAGTACCTTCTTCTTTTTATTGATTCTAAAAAGCATTTAGATTCTTCCAAAGGATTGATCCAGCCACTCATGATTATGCCTGCCTCCCTTTCTTTCAGTAGGATGAACACCAAACAAAGTGTAATGGTGGGTAGAGTGTAGACCCATAGCATAACAGTGCAAATTTATCCAGGAAATCAGGATTTCAATGAACATATTGTGAATATTCTCACCTAGATTTCTCTACCTTCTTATTCTCACAAGTTCCCCCCCATGAGTTACAATTCAGTTCAGAAAAACTTTCTTACCTTTTCTTTTTGTGTTTTTTTTTTCTTTTTCATTTTCTGTATTGAAAAATTTCTTTTTAATGTATTCTAAGAAACGTCTGAACAGAGTGTATTCTACTGGGTGTGTTTTCCAATTACCCATTTTAAATAGTTAAAATATCCTTTTGACCTAAACTTATGCTCTGGTGTCTCTCATTAGTCATCTCATTCATCTGGACCTCATTTTGGTAATTTGTAGTAGATTTCCATTGTATTAGAAGCCTTGATATTTTCACCTTATATACCTACAACCTTTCAGCAGATTTAGATGTATTTACTTTCCAGTCCACAGAGCAATTATTTCCAACCATATACAATAACTCCTCCTTTTTCCATTGTTGCACCATCCTGAGCAATGGAAAAAAAAATCCACCCTACTATTCCAATCATGTGAGCTGTACCACCAAATCTGTTATTTCATTTCAGTCATAATCAACTAATATCACCCTCAGCTCTTCCTGTTCATTCAGTATATTTCCTGGAAAAATACACAGACATCCAAGATACTTGGGAAATCTGCCTGTTACCCTGTTTTCTCTCTTTTAAACAACTTACTATGAATACTCCTGTTCTCCATAGGTTCAGGTGACTTCAGAGTTTGTTCTAGCTTATGCTCATCTGAGGGTTTTTGTTAATTTTCTAATTTCTTTTTTAAAGATTCCACCTTTCTGAAGTGGGATCTATTCTTGCTCATGTTGTAAGAAAGCCAAACTGTTTCAGGCTGAAGGAGGAAAAGCTCTCAATTAGCTAGGCTAATATTGTATGACTCGTGCATATGTTCTTCTCTGAGAATAACCCTCAACTGGGTAGTTTAAACACAGCTCAAGTTTCAGATTTATTAATCTTTGCTCCCAGATTTGTATAGTAACTTTTGATTCATTCAAGATGATTTTTGGGGGTGTCCTGTCACACTTAGTGGGGCCTAGAAACCAGGATTATCCATTTTCTGGGCAACTGCTCTAACAGCTGGACTATTGTACAAAAAATGTGCATCATCAGCACTGCTCTCAACACTTCTTGCATTTTTGATCACAAACGTATAGAGTTTGCTGGGATTCAAGTCAGTTCCCTTAACCTTCACAAAAGAGTAGTAAGAGAGAACAACATTCTTTTTCCTAGAACAGGTTGTTCTCAACACTCCTGGGAAAGTAAATACTCAGGGAAATCCGAAGCTAAGCCTAAACAGAGGAGTGAGGGGAAATGTATTTAGGCCCCTGGAAAGTAAGTGTTAAGAAATTCTTTGATAAGCTTTGTGAATTTTGAGTGCTTAAGTCCCAACTTATCCAGAATGTCGACAGACTGATTACTGCTGTTAAATAACCAGTGCCAGAGAATATTTCCAGTCACAGGAACTCATCTGTGTTTACTAAAAAATTGTCGGAATGGTCCCTGGCATAGCCTTGGCTCATGCCAGCTATCGATGTCTGGGCTTGGTTTGGAAACTGGTCGTCTCCATTTTCTTTTCCCAATAGGTAATTTACTGTGTTGTGCAGCCTCTGGAGGTAAAAGATTTTAACAGTATGAAAGTGGTCTGTTCCATGCCAGCTGGCCTCCACACAGAGAACAGACTTTGACATATTTAGTTTGCTAATACAGACATGTACTCACTGCATGCAGTGTTTTCTTTTAAAACTAGATGGAGAAAAGAGGAACTTTCAAAGCAGTGCTACATAGAAGCTGTTAACAATCCCCACCCAAAGAATTTTAAAATATGGAAATTAAAAGTTGTTTGGTTTTTTTTAAATGAATAATTATTCTTTTACTATTGTTCTTGGTTTGTGTATTATTTTCCTTGAAAAACAGAGTGGCTGGGACAGGAGAAAACATCTAGAGAAATTGCTGCTTCTTTGGTGAACAAGTAGGCATACCCCAGGAGAGATGTTCCAGAGCCTGGAGGATGGCAACTACACAAAACACAATTATTAGAATGTGTGAAAAGGGCTCAATAACACCAGGGACTCTGGCGTACCAGCAGAGCGCAGAGGCTGAAAGAGAGTAACAGGAAAAAGACACAGTCCAACTATCATGGGGAGGAAAGAGAAGGTAATGAAGGACCAGAGTTTTCTCTTGGCAGAGTTTTCCACAAGCTAGAAACAATAGAGTATACTGAAGCCTGAAAGTATGACCCACCTTGCAAGGACACAATAGGCAGAGAAAATTATAAGTTATATATTATCATCCTAATTATAAATTATCACCCTAGCCTGTATCAGAAATAATGTGGCCAGCAGGAGGAGGGAAGTGATCGTGCCCCTGTACTCGGTACTGGTGAGGCCGCACCTCGAATACTGTGTTCAATTTTGGGCCCCTCACTACAAGAAGGACATTGAGGTGCTGGAGCATGTCCAGAGAAGGGCAACGAAGCTGGTGAAGGGTCTGGAGAACAAATCTTATGAGGAGTGGCTGAGGGAACTGGGGCTGTTTAGCCTGGAGAAGAGGAGGCTGAGGGGAGACCTCATCGCGCTCTACAACTACCTGAAAGGCGGTTGTAGCGAGGTGGGGGTTGGTCTCTTCTGCCAAGTAACAAGCGATAGGACGAGAAGAAATGGCCTCAAGTTGCACCAAGGGAGGTTTAGACTGGACATTAGGAAAAACTTCTTTACTGAAAGAGTGGTCAGGCCTTGGAACAGGCTGCCCAGGGAAGTGGGGGAGTCGCCATCCCTGGAAGTACTTAAAAGACGTGTAGATGAGGCGCTTAGGGACATGGTTTAGTGGGCATGGTGGTGTTGGGTTAACAGTTGGACTCGATGATCTTAGAGGTCTTTCCCAACATTAATGATTCTATGACTTTATGATTCTATGATTCTATCCAGTTACATTTTTTGTCTGATCTAGTCTCCTCAAGCTTTCTTTGTTTAAAAATGTCTTGGGTTTTTTTAGTATGTATGCTCATAAAATGGGTTTTCCTTTTTTTTAGTGGTTGGTTGTTTTTTTTTTTTTTAGTTTTAGTTTAAATGCCTTTTGTTCTTTTTTGAGAAACACACTGTAAAAGAGCTAGTCAGATCCACCCAAAACTCTGGCTTATTCAGGGTTTTTTTTTTATTTATTAACTTACAGATCTGTGTAAAGTGGGCTTGGGAAGGAGTTCAGGGCAGCGATCTAATCTACTCACTAGTCAAAGATAAGATCATCTATATCTAACCATTTCTGAAAGATATTTTTCTAAGTTACTGTTAAAAAGTGTAATCAATGCAGATCTCACAACATTCCTGAAATTGTAAGTTCTTAAATGCCTTTATCATTAAAATATCTTTTTCATAAGTCTCTTTCAGTGCATTTTAACCCTGTAACTTCTCAGTCCATTCACAGAAGACAAAAAAGATATCTTTTTCCTTTTCACTTTACCGTGTCTTTTTTTTGATTGTTTGTTTGAAGGTACTTTTTTCTTATCATTAGCCTTCCCATATCTATTAAGCAGCCTTGGGTTTTCTTCAGAATAATAGAACAGAAGAGAATAGAATAGTTCAGTTGGAAGGGACCTACAACGATCATCTACTTCAACTGCCTGACCACTTCAGCACTGACCAAAAGGTAAAGAATGTTATTAAGGGCATTGTGCCAATGCCTCTTAAACACTGATGTGTTTAAGTCAGTTGTGCTTGTTAGATGTTTATGATCATTCCTGTTATTCTTTTTGAAGTTTTTTCAGTTGTTCCGCGTGCCAGAAATGAACATAGTATTCTAGCACCAATTTATAAATGACATTCCTCTGTTTTCTCACACAGGCACACACACTCATACACATACACATACACATACACATACACATACACATACACATACACATACACATACATATATATCTGTGCTCAATTATACAAATTCTCCTTAGAATTTTAGAAATTTAAGGTTATTTCAGGGATTTTGTTTGTTTGATTGTTTGTTGGGGTTTTTTTTGGTGTTGGGGTTTTTCAGTTTAGATAAAGGTGGTGCTGTTAATTGATCAAATTATTCCAGAGGTTGAAATTTTAGGAAAACAATAGATATTTAAGACTCATGATAAAATTGAGAGAATGGACAGTGTTCAATATACAAAATCAGTCCTGTATCAGTAAGAAAAATGCTACCACAGGTACATTAGTGCAATACCTAATTTTCAGTAAGCAAGTTGCAGTATTTTCTCTATGATGATATTAGAAGAAGAGTCTGAAAAAGTCGTCAGCAAGAGCCCTTAGAGATACAATAAAATAATAGTTCTGTACTAAAAAATCCTCTTTCAAATGTTCATGGCACCACCACCACAGATGAGACCAGTCCATATAACAACAAAAAGAGTAAACTTGTCAAGTCCACTTGAGTCATGGACTTCTATTCCACTTCTAGAAGTGACTCATCACTTGTATTCCGACATACTTCTAGGTACACACTGGAATACTAGTACACACTTTCCGAAGGAAGATAATTTCAGAAGTTGATGGCATAATGCTGGAGTAAAGCTTACGGTACAAAAATAAACAAGAAGCAAGTTTCTGAAACTAAAATGCTATATTCTTCAATGGAATTTTAACTCCTCTAATCCTTCGCAATCTATTTACAGACTTAATAAAGAAAGCTAAACCAATGAGTCATGGAGTGCAATACTAAATTCAATACTGTTTTATGTTGATCAATATTACAATTTATTTAATGCAATTAAACTTCTTTTGTGATTTTTGTCTACTGCATGATGTTCCTTTAAGTTGACTTGCTATTCATTTAATTATTGCAGGGAGATAGACATTCAAATTAAATTAAATCCAAATACTTTGACACGTGGTGGGCATTTAGCAGCTGCTAATGTGAAGCACTAAATTGAACTGAATCTAAACCAGAGTTTTAGAAACCCTCCCCAAATAAAATTGCTTTCCCTAATGCTTCTGCTGTTATTTTTACTTTTCCTTCCCCAGAAGAATCTTTCAAAGGAAAAAATTCCAAGATAGCTAGTATTCATTCTCTTGTGCCTGTGACAGTGGGCACAATCTTACCTATTAGCAGGGTCTCCCAATACGTTTGGGGTGTTTTTTTTCTGCATTGTTATTACCCATATTGTTATTCTTCTTTAGGATCAGTTTTCATAATTGAGCTAGTCATATTTCAAAACAAATGCACTATATTGCACCATAATAATTAACCCTAGAAAACCTAAATTAATTCCTAAATTTATATTTGAACTGTTAGGCATATTTATGTCCTTTCTACAAGCAGAAGAATCAAACAAATCTGTTCATTCAACAAGTTAATCACATGACCTGTTTTCTCACATTTGCTATTTACAATACTTGGTGTTTATAACATCTCTGTATCATGAGTAGCTTTTTATCTCATAGTATTATTGTAAGTCTGAAAGTTTGTTGGTTTTTTAATCTGAATCTCTACATCAGCGCTCAACAGAAAATGTGACAAATTGGTCATTTAATAAAAAGTTATTTTTATTGCAAAAACCAGCAAGATGTCAGGACCTAGTTAAGTAGTGGTAACTCAGAAAAATTATTTTAAGAAAATCTTTTGATTTTGATGGTCAATATGTTGTTTTTGAATCTTGGAAATGACTATTAAATACCTGGCTGCAAGGAGGAATATGTCCTACAACAGACATTTTTATGGGCATGTGGATCCCTTCACTAATGGTGGTTCACCCACTTAATGGGTGAACAAGATTAAGAGGAAAGATGCAGTTTATTTCAGTTTTTAAGATGATATGAGATATGAAAGAATTAGGGGGGATTCAATAAAAGAGGTAGTTAATTTCTAATAATGTCTTGGAACTGTTTCTAATAATTTAAAGTAACAATTTTCAGCTGCACACTGTTTATGTGATAGGAAGCTGAAGTACCATACTATTTATCAATGTTACATTTACTCCAGTTTTTTAACTAGCTAACCACAGCAACTATTCATCAACTAGTTAACTATTCCTAGTGTCATCATTAAAGTGTGCATATCTTCCCTGGTTTCACTGTATGATTTTCAATATTCATGGGAGAAGCATGAAGTACAGCCAATATTTCTTTTCATAGATGATGAAACTTGTTCCACTGATGTTAGCACTTTGATTTTCATCAAATGTAATATATCTAATGGGAAAAAAAAACCCCACAAACTTATATGGTATATACAGCATATACACATATCACACAAACTACTGTTTTCTAAGTAAGCGGTGCTAAATCTCTATGGTTCCTATCTGCCAGAATAATGCTTTATTTAGACACAGAACCGAAGATTTTTTTAAAGGAAGGAGATAGATATGCAATTTTCTATGGCTCCTGTATGCCTTGTCAATATGGTTTTGACGTCCCCCATAGGGACTTCAAAAAGTCTCAGAGCAGCATAGTGGTCAGAACTGGAGCACAATTCTGATATCCTGACTTCCCTTTCTGTCTCTGAACCATAATCTCAAAAGTAGTTGAGCTGCATATTAACTGTCTATACATTTTACCTTACACATCATGTTCATTGTAAAAGTTTATCTATCATCTTGAACACTGTTATGATTTAACCCCAGTTGGCAACGAAGCACCACACAGCCGCTTTCTCACCATCCCCCTGCCCGGTGGCATGGGGGGGGAGAATAGGAAGGGCAAAAGTAAGAAAACTCATGGG